>NW_009934413.1:39433-60670 GCF_000696875.1 Nestor notabilis
GCCAGAGGAGGCCCTGGAGCTGCTGCGAGGGCTGGAGCAGCTCTGCTCTGGAGCCAGGCTGAGAGAGCTGGGCTGGGTCAGCTGGAGAAGGGAAGGCTCCTGAAGGGGACACCTTAGAGCAGCTCCAGGGCCTAAAGGGGCTCCAGGAGACCTGGAGAGGGGCTTTGGACAGGTTGGACACAGGGGCTTGGAGCAACCTGCTCTAGCGGAAGGTGACCCTGTCTGTGGCAGGGGTTGGGACTGGATGAGCTTTAAGGTTTCTTCCAACCCAAAACAGTCTGTGATTCTATGATCAATGGGCTTCAAGCCAAAAATAGGAAACAGTGACTCACTCCTGCTCCAAGAGGGCGCAGAACCGCAGGCAACAGCGTCCTCCACTCTGCTGCAAAGGTTCCAGTTACTCAAGAAATCCCCAGAGACATTTCTGTGAGTCATTTGCCCAGGGATGATGTGGAACAATTTGAACATTGTGTCATCCAAGGTGTGCTACGCTACAAAACCTGTGGGAAGGGGATAAAGCAGTAAGATCTAACAAAGCTGAATCAAAAGGAATGTGTGGGAACATCTGATTATACATCTGAATATTCCATTATAACTTGCAGATGTGGCCATTTGACTCTGCATTGAATATATATTTGCACCAACAGTACACTCTTTTGATCTCATTAAAGATGACTGAAGGAATGACTAGACACGTATTTCCAGTGTCTGGGAACCACATTCACTGGTTCCTAGATGACCAAGTGCATTTGATTAGAAAATAATTAAAATTTCCATAGGTCTCAGTGTATGGATATCCTCACATTCAGACGAAACACGGCTGAAATATGACCAATATCTTGATCAATCCTTGAATTTATATTTAGGAAGTGGCAGTGAGCCCTATGGGCAAAAAAATGGCAGAAGAAGAGACTTTTTTCTCTTGACACCATACCTGATTAAACAAGAAAGTTGATAATTTCCCCTTGTGCCTAATGAATCTACTGAAAAGAGTATGAAATGTGTTCATGGAAGGTTGTGATAAAGAATCCATCATTTGTTTTGCTAATAGTAATAATACTTAGATATTAGGTCAAAGCTGAGTTTGGTGTAAACCCCATCATTTATCATCTGCATTCTTTTAGAAACAAGAAATGACTGACATACATGCTTAATTCAAACAAAATAGCTTATAAAACAAGTTCCCCAAGGCTAATAATAATAATATCAAGAGAAATGAATATAAGAATGATTGAATACAGGATACACTGAAGAGCGAATATGGACTATAGATACATATCATGCCGGCGAGAATGTGCTGGTGTTTATGGTATGCTCGAAAATCCAATCCATCATCTGACCAGAGAATGTAATGCAGTTAGAATCAAAAAAGATGCTTCTGTTTGAAGCAATACAGGCACATCATAAACCAGCAAATGCAAATAATCAATCAAAAGAAGCAAGCAAGCAAAAGGGGAATATCATCAAGTAATAATTCAGATCACAGCTGTGATTATGAGGAATAACTTTTAAATCTGTTATTTAATTAACATTAAGCTTTTGACACCCTCCCGGATGGGGTGTAAAAACCTTCTCAGCCTAATACGGTAATAGTAAGAGAAGATGTTATATTCCTTAGATATTTAAGAAAGTGAATTAACCATTCTGCCTGGAGAAGAGAAGGCTCTGGGGAGACCTTAGAGCAGCTCCAGTGCCTAAAGGGGCTACAAGAAACCTGGAGAGGAGTCTTTGACAAGGATCTGTAGGGACAGGACAAGGGGGAATGGCTTTAACCTGCCAGAGGGGAGATTGAGATGAGATCAAGCATCAGAGCCCCCAGTTCACACTGGGACAATAGAACAGGCACAGTGCCCCAGTCACTGCTGGGGTCCCTCTTTTGGTGCTGATCCAGGGCTGCTGCGTGGCCTGGTCTTTGCTCCTCAGGGAAGAAGAGAGAGCACCTGTATGACCCTGCTGAGCATGACTGGCTGCAGCTGCTCTGCGTTCAAGGCTGGTGACTGCATTCAAGTTTGGTTGCCTTAGTGTAGGATGAGGGTGCCTAAACGAAGTTGTGCTGAGCTTCAGAGATGACCAGTTGCCAGACGTACATGTAGAGAAGTGGCTCCCGCCTGCTGCCATAGCCTGGATGTTCATCCACATGCAGATCTAAAGAATGGAGCTTCTTCTAGGTGAGTGCACTGGCTGTGGATAGATATATCTTTGTAGTAAGATTGTAGATTTGCATCATTAATGGAGTGACTGTGATTCCCAAACTGGGATTTAAGCAGCTTCCCTCCCCTTCTCCTGTTTTGTGAGTGTGTTTGTGTGATAATGACCTTTGAAATGAAAATATTAACAGAAAAGGAAAACATGATTGTAATTTATGAAATGTTAGCCCAGATTCCTCTAGGGCAGAATGGACCTTTCAGTCTTGCAAGCTGATACATCACTGGAGTGCCTGCATTGACACAGGTGCATTTAAAGAGTCAATTAAGGGGAATCTGTGTATTTACACAGCTCAGATTAATTTCATGATTTGGCAACTTTCTTTTTAAACAGTTGACACTAGTGATATTGTTTAAAGAGGTTGCTTGTTCAGAAAGTACTAGAGAAGGTACCAGAGGAAAGAGGTGAAACACAGTTCTCCAGTAATGAAGCATTTAGGTGGACATTCCAGTGTGGAAGAGCATCATGCTGACAAGACACTGCATGTGCTGGAGCAATCCTTGATGACGGGATTTGGGCTCTTGGATGAAAACAGTGTTGGCAAATGGATCCAAATAATTGTCAGATTTCCAGGGGTGTTATCTCAAGGAGAACAAAGAAAGCAGGTACTCTCCAGTTTCTTTGTGAACTTCAATTTTTTGGGTAAAAGCTCTGAGTTTCTATATTTATTACTGGCCAGGTGCAACCACATAGGGCTATAAAAACCTTAAAAGGCTCTTTTTGAACTTTGAGGCAGATCCATACAAAATGGAATGGGGGAAAATTGTTTATTGCTGCAGAAAACACAGCACTGTGAATAATAAGGAAGAGAATGCAGCTGAGGGCTCAATTGAATCTCTATTATGCCTATGATTAAAGATAATGTGCTAGGAAAAGGGGATTACAGAAGGGTTTCTGTGCTAGGCTGGATGGGTGAAAATGTGGTGATTTTGGCTACTGAGTCCTCATTGGCCTGGGCTTGATATCTAAATTATAGGGCTATTACACAGAAATGAGCTGTCTGAAATGCAGAGCCCCTCTGCTGCCCAGCTGGCTGGGGAGACTGGTCCCGCGTGAAGCATGGAAACTCTCAGTCTCTTTATTCTCATTGACAGCCAAGGGTTTGTAGAACTTAGTGTAACCATGGAGCTGGTAGGGCTCCTTTGTCCTTTAGGCAGTGGTGAACAGGGACGAGCTTGTGCAATGCAGCAGAGCGGTAATATCCTCAGTGCTGATCAAACCCCTTCCCAAGGTGTCCGTTTCTCTCTGGTTTGTTGGAACTGAGCTGGTGCCTCGCCAAAGCACCCTTCGGGGCTAGAACTTGAATTATCTGGATTGTTGCTTTCACAAAATCCCAGACTGGTTTGTGTTGAAGGGACCTTAAAGCTCCTCCAGCTCCAACCCCTGCCACGGGCAGGGACACCTTCCACTAGAGCAGGTTGCTCCAAGCCCCTGTGTCCAACCTGGCCTTGAACACTGCCAGGGATGGGGCAGCCACAGCTTCTCTGGGCACCCTGTGCCAGCGCCTCAGCACCCTCACAGGGAAGAGCTTCTGCCTCAGAGTTCCTCTCAATCTCCCCTCTGGCAGGTTCAAGCCATTCCCCTTGTCCTGTCCCTCCATCCCTTGTCCAAAGCCCCTCTCCAGGTCTCCTGGAGCCCCTTTAGGCCCTGGAGCTGCTCTAAGGTGTCCCCTTCAGGAGCCTTCTCTTCTCCAGCTGCCCCAGCCCAGCTCTCTCAGCCTGGCTCCAGAGCAGAGCTGCTCCAGCCCTCGCAGCAGCTCCGGGGCCTCCTCTGGCCTCTCTCCAGCAGCTCCACGTCCCTCTTGGGCTGTGCCCCAGAGCGGGATCAGGGCTGCAGGGGGGGTCTCCCCAGAGCGCAGCAGAGGGGCAGGATCCCCTCCCTGAGCTGCTGCTCACACTCTGGGGGTGCACCCAGCACACGGGGGGGTTCTGGGCTCAAGCAATTGTTCCTTGAAAATCTCAGAAATACCAAGTCAAAGAAAGGGGAAGAAACTGAAACCTGACATCGTTCAGACTCGCGAGATCCTCCCCCAGCAGGACCAGTGAGCTGAGGAAAGGGAGGAGAACCATGTGTGGAGTGACTGGGATGAGGCTGACAAGCTGCAAGGATTGGACTTCATTTTGTTTTATAATGGACGTCATTATCGGCCTCGAGTACACCACTGGCCCTCTCCAGTACTGTGGATAGAATAGGATAACAATATTCCTTTGATGTATTTTGGGATGTGCAAATTATAAGATCTTTTTCAGGAGCGTAAAGGGGCATCAGGTTTTGTTGAACTTCTAGACTGAAATAAATGCCAATTACAGGTACAATAGCCTTGGGAAGAAACAAGAAGTGACAGAGACGTGTGGGTCTACAAGCAAAATGCTTCATATGCTTCATTGGAACTTAAAACTTCACACTAAAGCAGTTTTGTTTGGTTTTTGTTTTGGTTTTTTTTTTTTAAGAAAAAGGAAAAAAAAAAGGAAAAGACTAAAAGAATCAACTGAGTTGAGGTTCCTACTGTCATCTGCACCCTCCCCCCATGTAAACCAGCAGAGTTCATGAGTGACAGCTTTGGTTTAAAACTGGAAGCTTTTCTTGTTTGAGTGAGGCCTGTGTCCCTTTGTTGGTGAGGGCAGAGGATGGGGAGGCAGTGCACATTTCCAAGAATAAACCTGTGTGAAGCAGTAAGTGATGGCTGAGGAGTCATTATGTGGCGAAGTTGATTACATTTGAAACGTAGCTGGGCTTGAATTTGGGAGATGCTGCTTTCTGGTTAAAACAAAATGATTTTCTGGGATGAGAAGAAGATTTCAGTGACATGTTTTTA
This sequence comes from Nestor notabilis, assembly GCF_000696875.1. Lineage (NCBI taxonomy): Eukaryota > Metazoa > Chordata > Aves > Psittaciformes > Psittacidae > Nestor > Nestor notabilis. The sequence goes on from NW_009934413.1 coordinate 44,454, forward strand.
TTTAGGAGGCTCAAGGCATTTTTCACAAACTTCAGAACCATTCAGCATCACAAGTCATTTTCTCCGGGAAATCCTTCCTGCTCTGCATCTGCAGCCCCCACAAGCCTTGATCTGGGAATTGCTGCTATCAGCTGCCTGCAGTGTTCTACTGCTGGCTTATCTGCTCCTGACACAGAAAGGACACTGTCAACTGCTAATCAACCTTGAGCCCACAAATCTCCCAGAAACATCAACAGTATCTGCACTGTCTGTTCTTTCTTTTCTTCTCATCTCACTGGGGGGAGCACCCTTTGCTCTCTGTAATTTCCCTAAACTTAGAAATTGAAGTATAATTTATGATGTTCATTAAATTGTTACATTGACATTTATCTGAACCTTACGTTTTAAGCACAGAGCTACTTAAACTTGGAGTTACGTGGCACACAGTTTTCCTCTTAGTCTCCCAACACTCAGGTCAGACCTCCCTCTGGCACCAGTAACACCAGCATTTGCACCATAGCACTGGGTGCTGTAGTTCTACTACCACCTTGGCTCTGTCACCCTTCTAGGGGGCATCCTGCAGATCCCCTGCTCTTGGACCCCCAGGCTGGTTGTTGGCTGCTTAGTGTCACCTCTGGGTCACCCTCCCTGTTAGTGCTGAGTGCCCTTCAGAACTCAGTCAGCACCTCTGCACGTGCCAGGAGTCTGGGATGCCAAACTGTAGTTCCTCAGCAAAGGACAAGAATAGAGATGGTGTGGTGAGAACTACATCTTCAGCAGAAGGACAGGCCAAGCTGTAATTTGGTCCATCACCCACACTGGTATTTTGAGCTGGAGTATCCAACCCGTGCAAAGTGCACCCTTTCAAGCCACTGTTTACCTTGATGATCCCTGGATCATTTAGTTTAAAAATAACAAACAAAACTCAGCTTTTCTTTTGGTATTTCTGTGGCCATTCCTATTTCTTCTGCTGCACTGGCTGCCTTTGCCTGGAACATTAATATCACAGTTGTCATCACAGTGACAAAATGTGGTGGGAACAGCAAGTGTTTCTGCAGGAGAGGACTTGGGGTCCTGAGGACTGGGGGTGTCTAGGGAGAGTCTGGCTGATGAACCTAAGTATGTGTATGATGCTTCTGTGATTTTACTGAGAAATCGGGTAACATGTAGGTAAACCTCAAGCTCTAAGTTCTGTGCAATTTTTAATGTCTTTAAGGAGGGAAAATGGATGGAGGTTTGCAGGTACAACCTGTGGTGTTAGGCTGTGAAGGCTCCAGGCGCTGGTGAGCAACGCAGCACCATTCAGTGTGGTTAAAGACCTGTGGTCAGGTGCTGCTCAGGTCCACAGTGAGGACAAGACAAAGACATCTGCTTTGGTTTATGGATCTTGTATGACTGGTTCCTATGAATTTTCCAACATACCTTTTTAGTTAATGAAAATCAGTGTTTGCCCATGGTGAGGTTTAGACTGGCTGTGCTGGACTCCAGCCTCTGCCCTTCCATGTCTTGTTATTTAATGTGGACAAACACGGTCAGAGGTACAAGAACTACCCCCTCCTTCTTTCACAGTTCTTCTGCTTTGATTTCTTAAGAGCCAGTGGTGTGTGAGATCAGGCAAAGGTTAAATTGTAAGGCTCTCCTAGCCAAGGAAAGCTTTGACTCCTAGCCTGAGGCAGGGATATCTAACGTGAGCTGTTACATTGCTTGTTAGATTCTGATTTTCATAAATAGAACATATCAACAGCTCAACCTCACCACCCTTGCTTGCTGCAAGGAGTGATGCCTTTTAGTTAATATGTGTAAACCTGATCTAAGACACCCTGGTAACATGTTGTCCATAACCCATCCAGCTTCGGGTTGCCAAAAAATGGGTGACATCGCACTTTTACTGACTCATAACAGCAAGAAGCGGTTTGTTTCTCTGCATCTAGTGTCTGGTGAGTAGGAACTGGGAATTATTAGATGTCTTTTCAGATTTATGTCACTGCAGATGAACAAGGCTTGTGTTGTGTGTGTATATGGGGCACAGAGCTGAGTTGTGCCATGGCCCTGAGTGCTGGTTGCCTGCCTCTGCTTTGTCAGGAAATTGAGAAAATTTAAATTTCATTACATCAGTTCACTCACACTGAAATACGCACAGATGCAACCTGAAAGCATATTGCTGCAAGCACCTTAGGTGGCAGCTCTGCTTGGGTGGCGGGACAGGCTGAGGGAGATCCCGTAACTGAATAACGCCACAGACTTGGCTGGTCCTGATGAGCCTTTCTATGGCTTTTCGTATAAAACTAAAACGAAATTGCAGCACAGTAAACTGCCCTAAAACTGCAATGTGGGACCATCCGTATGGACCATCTGGCAGACCCAACTGAATCGCTGAGCCTGCAGGGCTCTGTGTCCAGTGTCAGGTGGAGGGAAGCCATGCGGAAACAAAAGCATTGCTCATTTTATCAAATATGACAAAGGAATTTCATAGTGAGAGTCACCTTCTATGAAATCTATAGTAGTTAATTTTTCTTCGTGGTGATATAGGCAGACCTCTCCTCTACAATATGCTGTATTTCTCTTGACCCTGCACAAATGCTGCTGTATTCCATTTTCCGATCCCTTTTCTCATGATGAAGGTAGTGGTTTCTCTACATGATCCTTCCAGAGTGCCTGAATATGGATTAGATTCGTAACCAGGGAGGAAAACTGCAGTAAGCCCAACAATGTTGCTTAAGTCTCAAATATTCTTTGAGGGCTCAACAGACATGGCTGTGTTCTGTCTGCTTATTCCTTCTAGGCATGCCTGTCCAGCTAATACATTCACAAAATAGATCTGTTGGTTATCAGTCCCCACACACAGACTAGCTCCGGGCTTCTTTTAAAAAGCTGTAAGACCCATTTTTGCAATGATGGTGCAGTGGAAGGACAGGCTGTGGTACAGCCACAGTGGGTGGGGGTGAAAGCCCGTCCCTGTTTCAGCTGAGGCTGAAGCACTGATAACCACCCTCCAGGTGAATTATTGCCTCTTGGTTGCCAAATTAAAATACTTGGGAGACCAAAGGAACCAGAATTTAAGGCACATTGAAGCTGTAAGCATCTAAGGTGAATTTTGGAAGAAAGAGCAGTTGACCTTTCTTTCCCGTATGTGGACTGCTTATTTCTCTGGTGTCTGTACAACATATGCCCCTGTAGACAGAAAACAATCTTTGCTTTCACATTGGGATTCAGATAAACAAAGGCATCATCAGCTTCCCCCAGAGAGGCTGGGCTGTAATTGACGTGATTAGCTTTGCTATTTTTCAGAGCATGGAGCAGGCTGGCAGGAAGCCAGCCCCTCGCCTGTGCTGACAGCATCTCTGCTGCTCCTGTAACCGCTGCATTAAGCGCCTCCTGCGTCCCCCCGGTCCCCACCGCCCCTGACCCCTCTGCCCCAGACTGCCAACGCCTCCTGCGTCCCCCCGGTCCCCACCGCCCCTGCTCCCTCTGCCCCAGACTGCCAATCCCCCTCTCACCGGGAGCCTCGGAAATGGCAGAGTGTCTGATTCAAAATAAAATGAAACTTTAATGACTGCAAAATACACTCCCTTTCCACCCATTTCCCTCTGGAGGAAGGGGTGGCTTGGGAAGCTGGGGAATGTCTAAGAGCTGACGCAGGGGTGAATGACTCTCACCTGCTTTACTGGGGGGTGTGGTGGGAGGGAGGAGAAAAGAAATAGAACAGATATTTTAACTACCCAAATTATTTTTTATAAATAGCTTTCAGTGCCAGGCATGGAGAAAAGTGACTCAGTAATCTCTTGTTTGACTTGCTAGTGGCATACACAGGCAACTGACTGTTCATATGGTTGTGGTACAACTGGTGCCTGGACAACCAGCGGTGCAGGGATTTGCAAACTCCAGTGAATCCTAGTGGATTTGCAAACTCCAGCACTTTCTGCTCGAGGTTGATAAAAGGCCTTTCCCTGCCTGCATATCCTCGCTCCAAAGGCTGTAGAATCAAAAGGATCAAGAGCTGTAGCCAGTTCTGCCTCCTGCCCCACTGGGTCACGCAGCAGAGCTGCTACTGTCCCATGGCCAGGACAGGGCAGCCAGGGGTGAACCGTGGTGAGGCTCCCAGGAACTGAACTTGTAGCACAGCTCATCATGATGGTTACTAAGGAAGTCATAGGGAATCCCCGAGGTTACACAGCCTCCACAGCCGCTCCTCTGCCAGGTACATGCTGGCACATTTCAAAGGCTGCAGGACATCACAAGCCTTGGACCATGGAGGGACCAGTAATCACAGAATCCCAGACTGGTTTGGGTTGAAGGGACCTTAAAGCTCATCTAGTTCCAACCCCCTACCACAGGCAGGGACACCTTTAGAGCAGGTTGCTCCAAGCCCCTGTGTCCAACCTGGCCTTGAACACTGCCAGGGATGGGACAGCCACAGCTTCTCTGGGCACCCGGTGCCAGCGGGAATAGCTTCTGCCTCAGAGCTCATCTCAGTCTCCCCTCTGGCAGGTTCAAGCCATTCCCCTTGTCCTGTCCCTACATCCCTTGTCCAAAGCCCCTCTCCAGGTTTCCTGGAGCCCCTTTAGGCACTGGAGCTGCTCTAAGGTGTCCCCTTCAGGAGCCTTCTCTTCTCCAGCTGCCCCAGCCCAGCTCTCTCAGCCTGGCTCCAGAGCAGAGCTGCTCCAGCCCTTGCAGCAGCTCCGGGGCCTCCTGTGGCCTCGCTCCAGCAGCTCCACGTCCCTCTTGTGCTGTTCCCCAGAGCTGGATCAGGGCTGCAGGGAGGGTCTCCCCAGAGCACAGCAGAGGGGCAGGATCCCCTCCCTGAGCTGCTGCTCAGGCTCTGGGGGTGCACCCAGCACACAGGTGATGATCACTTTACCTGAGTGGATTCCCCAACCTTTCTCTACAAAACACCCATCATCAGCAACCACTTTTTCATCCTGTGTTTGCTCACAGTCAGAGAAGACAAAGCCACCATCGTTATTTTTATGTGCTTTGTGACTTCATAGATTATTGTGACATTTCTGACTGCTGTAATTTATGAGGAAAACAAGGTATTGAGAAATTAATGATGGGTGCTTCACAATGTCTGGATACCTAAAATATAGCTGCTGAAGACAGTGCTGCTACTACATTTTAAGGACAAGAACAAGCAATGAAAGTTTTCCTGGAATTGCTGGAGGGAATAGCAGACTTTTTGTTTAATGCTGATTAAATACATAGGTTATGTGAGGACCTGGTGCAATCCCCTTTAGAAACTGCTGCATATACATGAAAATAGCATAACAGCCAGTTGTATGTGAGGGAGAGCAACAATAAACGCTATTCTTGATGCAATTGCTCTGGATGAATTGGTGGCAAATGCATTATGCTCCTATTTGGTTAAAAGGGCTGTTTTCTCGCAGATGAATCAGTTTATCAACCAGTGAATTGTCCTTTGCCAAAACAATTTATAAAGTCTGAGTCATTGATACTGGATATTTCATTTGAGTTTCCTTGGTTTATTTATCCTGTGCTTAATTTACATATATATATATGCCAAATGTACATACTCTTGTAATGACTTTGCTGCGTGAATAGATTGAAGTGAGAGTTGCTGAAGCTGCTGTCAGATCCCCGTGGTTTAGTAAGCAGTCACATTGGTCCTGTGAGTTGAGTAAGTTGAATATTTTTAACTCAGTGCTTTTCTGTGCTGGAGCAAGGGATTTGCCATACCATGGGGTTGGCTGTTTATTAGCATAACTTAATGGCTGGTTATAAAAAGAAATAAAGGGAGGTGCAGAGACCTTCCTGAGCTATCTCTTGGGTAGTTGCCTGCGATCTTCCTTTTTTATTTATTTATTCCCCCCACACACACACACACACTTTCACAGTGATAAATAGTTAAAAGGCAATTAAAATGTTAAATTGTTGTGTTAATGTGCTACTGCAGGAAGCCAAAGGGAACAGCACTGGTGAGCGGAGAGCCAGTCAGTTCCCATTAACCATCGAGGCTGCCAGGGGAGTCTTCCACCTTGGAGAAATACGGAAACACAGCCAGGGTCTTATCAAGTCTGACACTGAAAATGATGCAATCACATTCAAGTGTCCCAGAAGGACCATGGCACTGAATAAAGATAAAGCCACTCAGCCCTCTCTTTCTTCACTGGGGTCATTGGGAAGGGAAGGATGTTATTAACCAAGCAATAAATCTCACTCCTGAGGCTTCTAGTTTTGGTTTTCTCCCCTGCAGCTCCTCAGTTATGCAAGGAAGGAGATGGCACTGAGTAGACCCTCTTGTGCCCGCATGAAGGGTCCTCGCCATGACCATGAGACGCTGAGTGCAGCAGTCACACAGGGAGCATAGGTGGGAGAAGTGTGCCACATCATCCCTCCACAGTCCATCTCTTCCAGCTTTGCTGTTGCCTCTGCCTGTGCTCATCTATTGCTGGAGCATTTCCCACAGAGACCAGAAAGCAAAAGGTCTTGTCTCATCCCGTTCTTGCTGGCAGTGAGCCATAGTGTACCTGGGAAGGAACACCAAAGCTTTGATATTTTTGAAAAAGGCATCAAAATAGCTTTTTTGAGAAGGCTCTGGGGACACCTTGAAACTGTCTTCCTATACTTAAAGGAGGCCTCCAAGAAATCTGGAAGGGGACTCTTGTCTAGGGCCTGTAGAGACAGGCCAAGGGGAATGGCTTTAACCTGCCAGAGGGGAGATTGAGATCAGCTCTTGGGCAGAAGCTCTTCCCTGTGAGGGTGCTGAGGCGCTGGCACAGGGTGCCCGGAGAAGCTGTGGCTGCCCCATCCCTGGCAGTGTTCAAGGCCAGCTTGGACAGGGCTTCGAATAACATGGTGAAAGATGTCCCTGATTAGGAGAAAACAATCCTTTCCAGACTGGGAGGAGGAAGCTAGTGAACTAACTTGTTCTCCTCTGGCTGTAGTATGGCTGAAGAGACCTACATCATTCCTCCAAGCAATGGTACCATCTTTTTATTCCAGGGCAGAACAGCAAGTGACTTGCAGTGGCTGCAAGATCTCTATGCAAAAAACAGCTGTTAACAGCGTCTCCTCTTGTGCACATCAGGAATCCCTTTGCCTAGCAAAATGTTGTTGGGGACATCAATTTTTCTGGCTTCACATTTTTAAGCAATAAAGAATGGGACTCTTCTACTGCTAAATGTTATGGGAGAATCAAGAAAGGACTGTGTGTCTTGTCCCCCTGAGATTGCCTTCTCCTCTGGTCATCCCTTACCTAGTGATGTCCACTGAAATCATTTGGAGCAGAATCTTGACTGAGCTGGAGATAAATGTCAGGTAAAGACCCCAAGTTGTGTATTGAGATCTGAAATCTAATTCTTGGCTTTAGTGTGGGATCAAGACCTCACTGCTGTACTTGTAGTTCCCAAACCACTCCTTGGGCTTTTAGTACTCTGAGCATATAAAAATTGCTTATATACCAGGGTGCTAGTAGGAAGGCTCAAATTATGGCCTTCAGCTATTATATATATTCCATTCCACCAATTCTTCATTTTGAATGTTGACAAAGCCAAACCTGCTCCAGCAGTATTCCGTATAATTTTATTTTATTTTTTTAATGACAAAATACAGCCTTAATCAAGTGCTTTTTGGTCAGGATATACATAGATAAACAAACCAGTCTCCAAAACTCCCTTTTTACTGAAGTAGCTGACCTTCCAAGGAATTAGAGCTCATTAGCCTCTCCCATTTAGAAAAAAGAAGGCTTTTAAACATGAATTTAGAAACCATTTGCAAGTGCTCTCGAGGTCCTGTGTTACCACTTGGATCCAGTGAGATGTTTTTCTAATAAACCACTGGAAAGTGCAGAAAAGCATTAGAGGAACTGGAATTTCTGAAATACTTTCGATTTCGGGGGGTACTAAAATAACCAATTACTAAATTAGCAGCTTAAAACAAGTCAAACACCACAAACAGACAACCAAACAAAAACAAAAGAAAAGAACACACAAAAAATCAAACAAACCCCCCCCACACACACACACAAACCAACAAAAAACAAACACACAACCCCCAGACTTCCAATGGTCTTTTAAAGAGGAACGAAATAGAAATTCACTGCCAAAATATGCAAGTGATGTGAAGCTTGAAGAGGAGAAATGGAACATTTCTGCCCATCTCAGCCTGGCCTGGCTTGGTGCTGAGTGCTCGCGCTGCCTGTTCCGCAGAGGGGATTAGCAAAATATGTTGGTATTAAAGTAAGTCTCATCAAGCTAAAGAATGTTTATTTTTCGCAAACTGCTCCTTAAAGAGACATGCAGAGTTATGGTAATATTTCACCATTTGACACTCTGAGACCTGATTTTCAGTTGTCCGACCCCTCCAGTCTGCACTTAAAGCCAATAGGGTTCAGATTTTGAAGACACTGGTTGCTAAATAATATTAAATTCCACTGGAAAAAAGGATACCCCGTGTGTTTCAAGCTGACTATACAATCAAGCACTGTACTTCGTGGGTAAGGTGAGAATAATGTTACCGGATTGTTGTGCAGATATATTTATTAGTGTTTAAAAAATCTGATTGCTCTATTAGCCATGAAAACTGGCCTGTGGGGAAACAAACACTCATACATTCAGAATAGCATCTACCTCTATGCAGTGAATGAAGCCTGTGGCCACAGAGTGAACAGAGAAGATGAATGAAAATGTTGCTACTTCATCTCCTGTGGAGTCTTTCTTACCCTTTCCCTGTGCAATGTGAAGCGGGACCCATAAAGAAGTGTGTTGGTTGCAAGGCTGAATTTTGGACCTGCTTAAAGATGCTAAATTAAGGTTGTAGGAATAAGTTCAACTCTGATGCTTTCAGTCTCCTGCATGGTCCACTTTGCAGTGGTCACCAGTGTCTGTGGACATGGTGTGTGTGTGCTTCCCTTGTAAAAGTGTGCAGGAATTTTTGTTCAGGAGGCAGCACAGCTACTATTTAATAATCCTAATACTCTGTGAGATCTTGGCTCTATATAACTTAGACAAGGTGCAGTTTTTTAAAAAGCATTTCTATTTTAAGAAGTAAAATGAATGCTGTAGATGCGTGAACACATCTTTGCCCCTTGGGATAACTGATGAAGATGCTGCAGAGACGATCCTGCTGAGCCAACATGAGCAAGCAGGAGCAGAGATTAGATACTAGAGTATCCTGTGTGTTAGGATAATCTATCATGGATACGCAGGATACCTGTGTATCAGGATGTAGCAACCCAGAGTATCCTGAGCTAGCTGTGGTGCTTCTAAATGTTGTGTGCTATGCTAAGGTGTGACAGGTGGTGGATGAAGACAAGGGAACATGGGAACATCCCAGCTAAAATAAACCTTGCCATGGAAGAATACAGGGCATGCGGCAGCTTTCCAGGGACAAGAGGTAAAATTAAGCAAAAAATCTAGACTGAATACATAAATGTGGCAGCTAGTGTTTAAAAAAGATTAGTAAGGACTATCTGTGTCCCACTGAAATCTGCAGAAGTAGGATTTGCTCTTCATAAAGTAGCCTGAAAAGAAAGGCAGTGTAAATATATCAGTGCATTTCTTGTTTTTACAAAGACATGTAGGGACAGCACAAGATGGGATGGCTTCAAGTTGAAAGAGAGTAGATTTAGATTAGATACTACAAAAAAAATCTTCCCTGTGAGGGTGCTGAGGCGCTGGCACAGGGGGCCCAGAGAAGCTGTGGCTGCCCCATCCCTGGCAGTGTTCAAGGCCAGGCTGGACACAGGGGCTTGGAGCAACCTGCTCTAGTGGAAGGTGTCCCTGCCTGTGGCAGGGGGTTGGAACTGGATGATCTTAAGGTCCTTTCCAACCCAAACCATCCTAAGGTTCTATGATTCTATGCTTTACAAGATGATATCTTGAGATAGCTTCATATGTCTATTCTTTGCCGTAATACCTCATTTTGATACCTTGGGTCCTGTTCACTCTAATATCATCACACTGATGAGCTTATGCTGCTCATACTGGTTCTTTCCATACAGTGTCCAAAAGTGTCCAAAAGCACCTTGTAGGCAAGAGCTTAAGACCAAGAGGTTAAAAAGACCCATCCCGTTAGTGAACTTAATGAAAGTAGTGACTGCTAACACCGTGGTAACATTTTCCGACAGAAGTGTGTACAGTCTGAGTTGTGGCTGAAGTGCTAGTGATGGGAGGTAGCTGTTGCCTATGTCTCTTCTTGTACTGGGCCAAGGGTTTGGCTGCACATATGTAGCAGCAGAACAGGGTTTGACATTTTTCTGGGATATATAATAATAAACAGTTGGCTGACTCCAATATGGTGCAATAAACACAGTGTTTAGGACGAAAGTAGATGCGACTTTGTAACTCTGGTATAGTTTGGCTGGGTGAAAGAAAGTAAAGGGTCAAACTATGATGTATTTCATATAAATCTTTGCCATAAAATCCTATAAATGCTGGTGTACCGGCACAATAGAGGAACAAGTTCTATCACTTGACTATTATTTTTAAAGAGTATTTTCCTCTTCATGTAGATTTAAACACTTTGCCATATCTGCCAAGACAGATTGTTAAAGGCCAGAGAAACCCTCTCCCACTTGACACTGCTCAGGGCCACAGAGCTGGTATGAATTTTAATATCATAATCTTCAATTTAAAAAAAAAAAAAAGCCAATTTTAGGAAAAAAATAAATAGATTTTTCCACTGAGCTTGACTCATCCCCCTGCTCTTTACGATGTTATAAATAGAAAGCATCATCAACAAACTCCTTCACTGTGCAAGACCCTAATTCTTCCTTTCCACTGGGATCTGGTGTGTTTTTCAGAGTCTGTCATTAATTGTGCTGTATTGTGTGCATTTTCTGCTTCACTAGTTAGTCAGATAGGCAGCAAATGGAGTCAGCTCTAGGTCAGAGAACACAAAAAGCCAACTCCTGCTACCTCCCAATCAGGTAGAGACATAGAATCGGGCTTCACATAATTGAAAACATTAGCAGGCTGGACAAAAAGGCAATTCTTAAACACACGAGCCTGAAACACAGAACAGATACAAGGTACAAAATTCCCAATGGGCTTGATCCGTCTCCCCCTGAAAGCAATAGAAATTCTCCTACCTCTTGCAATAGGATCAGAGTGCATACAAAGAAATACTGAGGGCACAGTGATTTAAAGGTAGAGATGAAAATATTTAACTTCCCCAAAACCTGTAAATAAAATAAGGTTTAGTGTTGCTGTTTCTTGAACAGGCATGCTGAGACAGAAAAGATGTTGGGTGTTTAGCCATGTTTTTTAGTGAGAACAAACATGGCCTTTTTCTTATCTATGAATAAATAGGTACATCTTATTTGTCCAGAGCTTTTCCTTTCCTAACTTGATGCCTAGAAGTTGTTTTTATTCTATTTCCAACAAAGAGGAGAGCTTTGGAAGGCAGAAAATATCCCACTGTTACCTGGTGTGCATCTCCTCAGCCATCAGCTCTAATTCAAATGAGATTTGGACCTCTAACTTTCCATAACATTGTCATTTCACCCTGGGCTCCATTTTTAAAGCAAGCACAAAAGCTGAGGGCTGTCTCCTGACACTGCAGATGCTGACTTTGATACATACGCTTTTGCTAACCAGGGACTTCAGCCCAAGAAGAGCCATGCTTGTGAATCAGACATTGGCCACTAATTGAGCTGATGGAAACTCCTTTGCTAGTCTCTCCCATTTCCAGATGAGGAGATATCACAGACTGACCCTTTGTTTTTCCTGATTTTTTGTAGCTAAGTGGGAAACAGGGACTCTTAGAAATAGACACGTAGAAACAGATCCCAAGAGATGCAAGACAGACACCTCCACTGGGTCCAGCCACAATCTGCACTAGCTGAGAGTGTTTACCAGCAGATCCTCCATAGCAGCGGATATTTTGATGGCCCTAGGAAAGTAAATATCCTGGGTAAGCAGGTGAATATTCCCATGTGTATGTGTATAGAATAAGGTTTCCATATGCCCATAGCTACAAAGATTTGACCTTCCTTTTCTTAGCTTGTTTTTTCATTTTTGATGTCTGAGTCTGTGGTGATGAAGATCATCTCAGCCATAGGAACGTGCAAGAGAAGAGGTTACAGTACCCTAAAATGTTCTGCTATTTATTTCCAGTACAATGCAATTGCAGGAGGAAGCCTTCAGCTTCAGCTCAGGCCGGGATGTGTTGCAGGTACAGTAGAGAAACCAATGTCCTTGAGGTTGGGCTGCTCTGTATGTAGCATCTCAAAATGCCTACACTAAGCCTCACATTTGCTATTAAATTTGGGGGAGGGAGAGACAGAAAGGGAGATGTGCACCATGCCTTTTTGTGCAGGCAGTTTTTCTGGGGTAATTACCATACTGTATCCCACCAAATACCATATGGAGACAGGTTGAGAAAGTTGGGGCTGTTCAGCCTGGGGAAGAGAAACTGCGTGGAGACCTCAGAGCAGCTTCCAGTGTCTGAAGGGGGCTACAAGGATGCTGGGGAGGGACCCTTCATCAGGGACTGCAGCAATAGGACAAGGGGGAATGAGTTCAAACTTAAACATAGGAAGTTCTGTGGCTGGGTATAAGGAAGAAGCTCTTCCCTGTGAGGGTGCTGAGGCGCTGGCACAGGGTGCCCAGAGAAGCTGTGGCTGCCCCATCCCTGGCAGGGTTCAAGGCCAGGTTGGACAAAGCCTTGGGCGACATGGTCTAGTGTGAGACGTCCCTGACCATGGCAGGGGGTTGGAACTAGATGATCTTAAGGTCCTTTCCAACCCAGACCATTCTATGATTCTATGATGATGGCATTCATCATAAATTGGCATGTTACAGCATAACAGCCTTCCAGCTTTGGTCTCCACTGTGAGTGCTGTGACACCAGCAACCACTACGTACATTTTAACTAGATTTAGTTGCACGTGCTTTCTTCCATATCTTCTTCCATCTAAGAAATGAGAATAACAGTTGTGGCTGTGTAAAGTATGCAAGGAAAGAAACTGTACAACTGTATGTGATGGAGCTCCTTATCAGGTGAGCAGCACTGGCAGATGCATCCCTCTGGGACCTGCCGAATCGGGGAATGGCAGAAATGATGATGTATGCTGAATGAAGTAGATAAGGCAAGGAATAATTCCCCATTGCCTCCTGCTGCTATCTACATGATCACAGCCCCTTGGTCTGTGTACACTGAGCTTGTGGCGGTCCCTCACAACAATACCCGTGCAGCGTATCAGCAGCACAGCAAAATGTTCTGGGTTCATTGCTCTGAATCTACTGTTGTGCAAGGCGTGAGTTGGAGCTGGCTGCTCTTTCAGTATTGGCCCCCAAAGAGCAATGTAATTCCCTGAGCAAAGGGACAGCTGGAGTCAGCATGGATGGATGTTGATGAGTGGTTGTACCTTCAGTACCTGCCCAGTAACCTACAGAAAAGCGCCCTAGTGAGAACCTAAGGGCATAAGACAAATGAAACACATCACACCCTTCTGTAACTCCATGGGAAAGAAGACAGCTTACTGTGGCCACTGTATTTGTATACACAGCAGCTCCTTCCATGAACAGGGCATACCCATACATTTTGCCACCAAAGAGTGTGTGCCCATTCAGAACTGCCTCTTTACAACCTCAGGCATTTATTTATAATTTTTTTTTTGCTGGTGCAAATTAAAGGCATTGTGCAGCAGCTCCCCCATATCCCCCGTGGGCATAGGAAAGTGCTGGGTTGTGCAGCTGGATGCACACTGTGACACACTGCATGTCTGTTCAAACGTAGGAAATGCACTGTGGGTCGTAAATTCAAGGCTGATGAAAACTGTGAGAGGTGTTAAATGTTCAAACAGTAAAACACATTTTAGCTTTGAATTTTTTTCAATAGCACTCTAGAGAGTACCCCCAATCTGTATTACAGTTTCTGATAATAGACTGCTGGGGAGCAGAAGGGGAAAGCACTGCTATTCTCCAGGTAAGTGTATTCGTGCTATTTACGACACAAGCAGAAATCCCTTGGACACGGTGATAGAAGGAGGGGTGAGAACATCTGAAAGTAGCTTCCTGGGATGCTGCTACTCTCCGCACACTTTCGTGCTGCTATACCACTGATTATACAGCCATGTGGCTTGTGAGGGTCACAGAAGAACAGCTGTTTGCAAGTAATGTGGACATACAGGTCACCTTTATTAAGTTTCAGAGTAAATACCACATAGGGTGAAAGCAGTTCACAGTGCTCAAAACACAGTGAAAGAGATTACTTTTAGGCTCTGGAGTGATTTCAGAAAGGAGAAAATAAATCTCTACCTTGACCCAGCTGCATGCTATAAACTGACGTCTTTAACAATGTGCCTTTAGTCCTGGTGTTTTTGCAGCTGAGACCCCACCACAACTCCCTGCAGGTGATGCCTGTGCTCAGGTCCATGTGGGAGAGCAGTTGGCACCTCAGTCAAATGGGACTTCTCTCCTGGGCACACTGGCTGGGGACTGAGCCTTGTGCCCTTACAGGGGATGGCCCTGACCAGAAGCAAGAGGATCTCTGCCTGTTTTCCAGTGACAGATTTCACCTTGTGACTAGTAAGCCCTTCCTCCAGCCTTCCTCTGCATGCTTCACAGCAAGACCCTGTGAGTTCCTCATGCAGTGCTGCTGTGGTTGACCAGAAATCGGCCCTCATCCAAGGGTGAGTCTGCCTCAGGACTCTGATGAGTGAAAGAGTCTGAACCTGATGTACAGGACAAGGCAAGTAGAAAAATCCTTTCTCTGGTTACTGATGTGAGTGCGGGGCCAGCCCCATGTCGTGACCTCCCTGCAGAGGACCATATGGAATGGCTTGAAGGCACCTGAGGGGCCTTTGAACCCTCAGGTCTTCAGTGGCAATGCCTAAAGCCAACAAGTTTTGTTGTACAACAGGAAGAGGCCAGGAATATCTACACAGCTGACTGCTGCAATTAGGGTGATGTGTAGTAACTTTGCTGCAGTAACCCACCTGCTGTAACTGTCCACAGCCTGATACCCCTCATTCCTTATTTGTGATGTTGGCGTTGTCTTGTACCCCTGGAGCACCTACTAAGCAGTTTTGCTTTTATTTCAAGCCTTAAAAGTAGTGTAAAGGGCTCAAATCTTAGGCTGATGCTGACATCCAGAAATCTTAGGTTAAAATAATGCTCTTAGTAAGCCATAGATTTAGAGCCTGGCCAGTTTTTGTGTGTGTGCTCACAAAGTGGCAAAAATCAAAGGAAATGGTCTCAGAGGAACAGGGAACAAGGCGGGGGGGGGGAGGGGAAGAAACCAACCCAAAAAACCCCTGAGATACAGATTTTGATCATAAAATGAAACTTTAATTCTTATAAAGCCCTGAATAAGACAGAGGAAGGACAATTATTTGTTCTGCTGCTGACCTTCTCAGGCAAATAGCACACCAGGCCCTTGGGGCTGGAGGCATCGTGCAGTGGGGAAGTGAGAAATCACGGAAAGCGAGAGGGCTGCAGAGAAGCAGCTGATTACTCAGGGGAGCCGTGATGGATTCCCCAAATTCCAGCACAGTGAGAAGCTGAATATGGATGACTACACCCAAATAACCACCTTGGATTTGAGAGTCAGGTCTACCCACAGAAGCCCAGCTCCCTCAGCTGCTGCTGGCTGCGGGAGTGGAGGCACTAGCACAGGTTCCAGGCACCATCAGGAGCAGTTTTGAGCAGCTGTGTGATACCGGAGGGCCCTGAGTCCCCAGCTCCAGGGGAGCTTTTTCTCATCAATTTGTTTTAAATCTGGAACAGTGAGGAAGTGCTTAAACAGCAACCGAGCAGGTAGGAAAGAGCAGCTTGAATCAGGCTGAAAATCATCAGGCAAATATATAACTCCTGAAGAGTAATTTTTGCATAATTAACAAAACAATTGCTTTAACTTGGATTTACTATAAACTTCATGAAGCTTAAAATGGAATCACCCCCCTGAGTTAATAGTCTTCTTTCCTGTAGCAAAATGTTTTTATTTTTGCAGTTTCTTGTTGCTGCTGAAGAGAGAGGAGTTCACTTCCAGTGTAAGTCTAGAGCTGAAATTCAAATATATGTTTCAGCACGTGTAATTTTCTGCATGTGAGTGGTCCTGTCTCAGCTACAGAATAGTTTTTAGTATTTTGAGCTGAAAAATTTTGGTAGACATCACCATTTCATTGCACTACAAAGCTGATCTTGGCAGTGTCTGTGCCTCCAAGGGCATGGCACTGGTGTCACACTGGGGAAAGGCACTCAGCTGAGCTGGACATAGTGCAGAATCATAGACTGGTTTGTGTTGGAAGGGACCTTAAAGCTCATCCAGCTCCAAAA
>NW_009934413.1:61134-63691 GCF_000696875.1 Nestor notabilis
GCGGGCCCCCCCCCCGGGGCTGCTGCTCACGCTCTGGGGGGGCAGCCTGTCAGCCATTTATCTTACCCACAACTCCAAAAAGTGCTATTTTTTTGCTCCTACCTGGAGGGCACAGCTGGGGGTGACATCAGCCACCAAAGCAGCGGTTGGCTCTGATCTCTGCCCATCCTGGGGGTTCAGGCAGGTTTAAGTTGAAAATGAGAAAGATTCCCAAGAAAGGAGCCACAAATTCTAATACCTGGCTGATGGGTTAACAGGATGCATGTTACAGCTCCTGGTCTCTTCATCACAGCCCTTCTTGTCCTGGGAGCACCCCTTAGCTGAGCTGGTGTCTTTATTGTGGGCAGCCGATCAGCTCTGTAATGATGCCATTTGTGACTAATCTTACAGGATTAAAAATGAACTGTAGCTGCTGCGGCTTCCACCTTTGCCGCATAGCAACGAGAGCAGAAAGTCAATTAATTACCTTCCCACTGGAATCCAGGGGCCCTTTCGTCCTCAGCTCAGCCAAGTGTGTAATGGAAAAGGGAGTGAGGCAGGCGGTGGCTGGCCAGCTGGGAATTGCATGGCAAAGTGAAAGATGAGCTCTGGGAAGAGGAGAGGGAGAGCGCTGGGGGGAAATCCTCGTTCTACAGGTTCATTTAAAAAAAGTAAGATGCCGCTGATTACGAAGTTACTGACTTATTTCCCTGCTTTCAGCTCTAGTGATGGTTCTGCAGACACTCTTGTCCCCTTGTGGGGCACCATCTGGGCTCCTGGGGATGCGGGGTTATCTGCTCTGAAGTCCTCCATGCGTTGGAACCGTGCTTTCAAGAAGTTTCCCTCAGTCATGGTCATTTTTTGGCTGCCATAGCCTCTCATGTTGCCCCAGAGAGATGCCACAGAGCAGCTGTTTAGTTGTTCTGAGAGCTGGTTTCAAAGGTGACTTCCACTGCTCTTTCAGATGGCTTTCTATGGTGAAGGTTAACAGAAATATCATTTAAAGACTGAATTTCCTCAGAAAGATTGATGGATGGGTACAAACACAACTGAGAAACCATGGGTGATGATGCAGGTCACCTTGCCTGGGTTAGGACCAGGGACATCACAAATCACACCTACTGTGGCAGAAAAGAAGAGACAATGGAAGTGGGGAGGATGAACTGGGATGTGCACAGGCCTCCAGCATGGCTAGCTTGTGGAGCCAGGCAGAGCCATTGGGCGAAGAGGGGATCCCTGCAGAGGGCTCTGCTGGGACGGCAGCAGCAAGGTGCTAGGAATATCAGAGGGAAATTTGGCATAAGATGACCAGAAAGGCATCCTGGTTTGTAGAAAGACTTAAGCCTAGAGAGACCATGCAGAGTGAATCCCTCTAGTTTAACTTCCCTCCAGGCACTTGTGTCCTATTATCAGTTGGGATATGAGCTGAACGGGGCTGAAATGATTTACCTACAGTGACAAAGCTCTAGTGGCTGAAATGGGAACACAAAGGTTTAATCTCTGCTTTCCTGCACAAGATGGGATTACACAAGTCTGGGATCCCAAGCTGCTCATTTCCTATCAGGGGTTTGTATCATGTAAGGGAGGTTTTAGCAAAACAAACCTCCAGCTTTATCAGCCAAAGACCTCTGGCCAGGCAAGAAGGATGCCAGCTCCTCCTGAAAATACAGTGCAGGTGCTGTGCTCAGCTTGGTAAATTGAATGACATTTGGAGGCCTTGAAGAACTAGTCCTATGGATCTTCTATCAGTACAATCACCAAAACATGTTTAACTAATAAGTTAATCCTAAGATTAGGTGGTTTAGTATTGGAAGAGAGTTCCAGAATCACAGTCCTGCTCTCAGACAGCCCAGCCCTCTCCTTTCGCAGGCTTTCAGACCTCTTTCACTCAGTTTTCTGACATGCTCCACGGAGAAGTAGTAAATTTAAGTCTCATTATTAATTTTTCTCAGCCACAGTTTACATGTGTACAGGGGAAGGTAATCACAGAGCAACCTTCCCTGCTGTTCTTTTCCTGAGGTTTAACACTCTCCAAATTTTTTTTTGTTGTAAATCAATTAACTAAATTGCTTAAGAAGTGCTTTTCTATTAAAAGAAGACAGTGTTACCATGCCAAAAGGTTTATTATGAGAAGTGTCCGTTTAATAGTAATACTTTGAGTTCACAGGCTCCTGTCTTCTCCTCTAAGTTTAAAGGCTTTGAGCATGCTTAAGACTCCCCTGTGAAACTTACATTCTGGTATGCATTTGCAGAACTCAGCAGAGAGGGGCAGAGGCCTCGCTGCCACCATGAGCATCACTGAGCCTCCAGCAATTGCCCCGAGCTGGCTAGCAAGGATGGAGAGAGCAAGTAGAAATGCTGCATTAGTGCACAGAAAGTACTTCAGGGTACTGTGTGACCACTACTTTGGTGGGCTCGTTGCTGCAATGGGTTTTTAAGACTAAAGTAGGGTCAATGCAATAAAAAAGGACCACAGACCCATGGAAGGGTTGGTGTTGAAGGGACCTTATACTCCTCCAGCTCCAACCCCTGCCACGGGCAGGGACAACTTCCACTAGAGCAGGGTGCCCCCAGCCCC
>NW_009934413.1:63960-66876 GCF_000696875.1 Nestor notabilis
AGCAGAGGGGCAGCACCGACAGCCAGCTTTGCCTTTGGGGTGTTTCCTGTCAGGAGGACTCAGTCTCTGCCAGCTCCATCTCCCATCTGTCCATTTTCCTTCTCCATTTGTGTCTGTTTTCAATAAAAGCAGGTTAAAACCACAGACAGTTAATCACATCTCTTGCAAACATCTCCCAGCCCCATCCAAAAGCCAAGACCAGCATACTGGGAAAACCTGGCCCCCACTTTGTGATATTCCTGGCAATTCAGCCAAGGCTAACAGGAGAAGGCAGCAGGCACAGGCTTTTGTGTGGTTTTCAGGCACAGGCTTGTGTGTGTCTTCCTTTAACAGGACCTTGCTCAGTGTTTTGGGGTAGGAAAATCAGGTACACCTAAGCCAGGGACTGGTGCTGCCTGTCCCCCGCATCATTCTGTGGAGCCTCACGCACAGAGGCTGCTGTTTCCAGA
The DNA here is from genome assembly GCF_000696875.1 of Nestor notabilis. Lineage (NCBI taxonomy): Eukaryota > Metazoa > Chordata > Aves > Psittaciformes > Psittacidae > Nestor > Nestor notabilis. Next base: position 64,410 of record NW_009934413.1, read on the forward strand.
GTCAGGAAGCGGATGCGCAGCCTGCAAGTGCCGACAGCGCCAATCCATTGGGTTGTTGGTTTTTTTTTCCAGAGGCCAAAAATAAAAGCCATGTAAAGGACATGGTCAAAATCTGAGCTGAGAAACACCACAGGAAGGTACTGCTGTGGCATAAAGAAAGCCAACGAGCAAAGCGAGGTATGACATTGCTTGATCCAGAGGGAAACACAGCTCAGCCCACAGCAACGCTTTCAGTGCTGCTGAGTTGGCTGCTGGAGAGGGTGACACAGAAAACCTCACCTCATACTGTGTTTGTGAGTCCTCTGCATGCCCACTGGTAGCTCCCGAGACACTGGCTTCTGCAGCAGGGACCCATCCTCGGGCAGAGCCAGACTTGCTGAGAGTCTGTCTAACTGAAGGTAAAATACAAGGAGATGCAGTTAAAAATCTCAGCACCTACAAAATACTTTCCTAGTCCATAATAATGTCTTATGAAATATAAGAGCATGCACATATATGAATATTTAATTTGACAGTGATGAATCTTTATATATAAAATTAAAATGCTGTTAAGCTCATGGGAACAATATGGATTACATAGTTAGCTGCGAATTTGGCGTTGCAAGTAACCAGTGGCTATCTCTTCATTTTTATGTCAACAATAAAGACAAGCTATGAGTTAAAATTAATTCCAATTTATTGAAGTATCTTTGAGAACATGTTGTGGTCAAATTGCAAATGAATTTTTAGTTTATATGTGACAACTGTTTATCAGGGCTCTTCCCTTCTGGGAAATGAAATGCACAGAAATTCATGTACAAACTGTCTCCCAAATTACAGATCAGGAGTTGTCTATTTTGCAAATGGTGCAGTTAAATCAAGAAGCTTTTATTTAGTTTTTACATATTTCCAGGTGAATTTTCTTACTGTAAGACTTGTTAATCTAAAATTATGACATTCCCAGCCCTTTATCTGCTGTCTTTGGTTTATGTCTCTATAATTTAGGCAGCCATTTTGTGTTCAGTAAAAAAATTAAATAAAGAAGGGACATCCATTGTGGGCTTTCTCCTGGAGACTTTGCTTTTGGGTTTCACTCTGTTACAGTTATCTTTCAGCAAAGTATCTGTCATCCTGGCTAAAACTGTCTTTGTCTTGAACATCGCACTGCGAATTAATTCAACCTCAGTACCCACTGCCGAACAGCAGCTTGTGTGATTCTACATCCAGCCTTTCCACCTTACACCCTAAACACTGACATGTGAGCTCTAAACGTGGGTGAGAAGAAGGTGGGACCCAAAGCAGTAATGTTCATTGTGTGGTACTAGGGCTGCTTTCCCAGGGTGTTTCTGGGCACCATGCTGCACACTGTAGCCCTTCTTCCCCTCCAAAACCTGCTTGCTCTGCATCACGCACTGACACCAATGCCTTTTCCTTCCCTACCCTCCTGAAATTCCCAGAGCTATTAACTAGGTCACAGGAGCTGGTCCCAATCCAGCAGTTTATCTAATTGCCTTTTTATAGTATATTGTGTGACTCTTTATTATCCTGTCAGAGCCCCCTGCGTGGTGCCCGAGGGGGACGGGAGGCAGAGCTGGGTTGAAGCTCGCTGCAGCACAGCCACTAGTGCTCAGGAGCGGAGGATGAGCTTGTGCATCCCTGATGCTGTGGGGATGGCGACAGCCTGGGCAATAAACCCAGGAGGTGGTTTTAGCAGCGGCCGGAGGCACAGTGGACTACTTCTGATTCCTGCAATCGCTGCTCTAGGTACACGTGTATGTGTCCGGGAGGGGCGGCTGCTTCTGCTAGAGCAAGTGTCTGTACTGAACTGCACTAGGTCTGCTCTGGGCAGGCTGGTCTTTGGGCAGACATGGCCTGGGAAATGTTCTCGTCTGGTTCGGCAGAAGGTGCCTTCCGGCCTTGTCTCTGCAGCTAGCAGCTCTGCTGATGGCGCCCAGCAGCAGGGTTTGGGGCATGGGGAAATTCTGTGGCATAAAGAAGGAGGCCGAGCAGGAATCAGGTGGTCACATGCTTGCACTTGAACACCCAGGCTTTCAGTATTACAGAAGAAGATGAAGCCGAGCACCCAGGAATTGCAAGTCCCCTTTTTCATACAGAGAAGATTTGTCTGAGGCAGTTCACAACCCACCGAAGCCCATGAGAATCCAACTCTTTGGGGTTTGGGAGCCTGACTGAGCAGTGAACTAGGAGTGATGCTTGTCCTGCTTCCAAAATAATCGCAAGTTCATGGAACTGCCACTGCCCTGTGCCACCCAACAGCCTGGAGAGGGGCTATAGGAAGGCAGCCCACCAGGGCTGTTCTTTCCTTATCTCCTGAAATGATTTTTGAGCACGAATAGCTCTTTTCCCCAGCCACAACCTCCCACCCGCCGAGCCTGCTTTGCGGAAATAAAGCAGAGTCACTCCTCCAGATGGACCTGTGGTGCCGGAGTTCGGGGGGGTGTTCTGGGAGACCTGTCCCCGCCGAAGT
>NW_009934413.1:66907-67331 GCF_000696875.1 Nestor notabilis
GGGAACCCCCCCCGCCTCGGGGAGCGGCTTTCCGGGAAGGGAGCACTTGGGGCAGAAGCCCCCCAGGCAGCGGGAGGCGCCGGTTGGCTTCAGGATCACCCTCTACTTTTAGCTTCATCCGAACGATCTGCAGCTCAAACACCTCCCTGAGAGCCGAGAACCTCTGGAGGAGGGTTTGGCACCGTTATCCTGCTCGGGTTAACGAGCTCGGGAAGCCCAGGAGCGACGCGGCTGCCTCCGTCTGTCCCTCCGTCCGTCCGGCACGGCGATGGGGAGGGCAGCAGAGGTAAATGCCCCGACCTCTCTCTCCATCTCTACGCTTTGCCCTCCCTCTTCCTCTGCCCCTCTCCTCTACCCTTCCCCTCTTGCTGTGAGCTTTATCCCGGATTTAGCCGCCGGTAGAAGTTCGGGGGTTCTTTTTCCT
>NW_009934413.1:67549-67787 GCF_000696875.1 Nestor notabilis
CCTTCCGGCATCACTGAGCACCCCCTCCGACCCCTCCCGGTTTCCCGTTCGCTTCGGTGTCAGCCAGTGCCTTGCGGGGCGCTGAGGTGGGGGGATCCCTGGGCTGGGTTTATGGGCACGTTCACTGCGGGATTTGGGGTTTTCTTTTTTCTTTGGTTTTGGTTTATGTCTTTTGGTTTTGGGGGTTTGTATTCGGGGTTTTGTGTGTGGTGGGGTTTTGGTTTTGGTTTGTTTTTTT
>NW_009934414.1:0-8817 GCF_000696875.1 Nestor notabilis
ACATTGGGGCTGTTCAGCCTGGAGAAGAGAAGCTGCTGGAGAGCTCAGAGCAGCCTCCAGGGTCTGAAGGGGGCTACAAGGATGCTGGAGAGGGACCTTCATCAGGAGCTGGAGTGATGGGACAAGGGGAGATGGGTTCAAATAAAACAGGGGAAGTTCAGGTTGGATAGAAGGAAGAAGCTCTTCCCTGTGAGGGTGCTGAGGCGCTGGCACAGGGTGCCCAGAGAAGCTGTGGCTGCCCCATCCCTGGCGGGGTTCAAGGCCACGTTTGACAGAGCCTTGGGCAACATGGAATAGTGTGAGGTGTCCCTGCCCATGGCAGGGGCTTGGAACTGGATGATCTGAAGGTCCTTCCCAACCCAAACCATTCTATGATTCTGTGATTCTATGATTCTAGCCCATCTTCCCACGGCATAATGTGTCCTGAGATGCTTCATCCTGGATGGGAGCTGCTGTGGAAAGCCTGCTCTCAAATCAGCAGAAGCAGCAGATGGTTGTTCACACGTTCTTTATTACCAAAAAAAAAGAATGAAAGTAATATTAAATTAAATAAATTACAAACATTTCTGGGCTGGTTGTACATCGTGCGTTACCAACTGAGGCTTCAGAGCCGTTACACAGCAACATCACTTACTTTGAGAGCAATAAAGGGACACTGGAAATGCAAATCCTACCGCAGCATGAATTTAAGTTTCCCTCATTCACTTGCCCATGCACCTGGAAATGAAGACTTTGAAGCGGCCTCACTGTGCCTCCAGCAATGCCATTTGCCCACTGGTGTTATGTCGATTGCCACCTCAAGAGATACAGTAATATTGATTAGCTGCTGCATGAGGGTTTCTGTTCCATTGCACTGATTTCTTGGAGTAATCACCCTCAAACATAATATAAGAGAATTCATCTCTTGATTTCAGCTGGCAGAACAAGCTATCCATGGTTCTGGGAAAAGCACCACTGTCTAAGATTAAAATAAGTAATAACCATTACTTAGTGGGTTTTCCTCTTGGAAACGAACCCTTTTTGGTTATATTACTCTTTCCTGCATCACCTAATCCGAAACTGAGGTAGAGAAATGGTGACTTAGTTACCTAAAAGCAAAGCAGCAGGGTCCTGCTGTTGCTTCCTTAATGGGTGTCTGTGATGGTGCATGAAGCTCTAGCTCCCTGACAAAGGAGACCTGTGGGAGCTGGAGGAAAGCCCCAGTTTCTCTCGGCCAAAAGCCTTCTAGCAATAGGCTGGTGAATCAGCTCAATAATGTATAGGTAGCTCAAAACTGTACATTAAAGCTTGCTAATATTTTTAATATCTGAGAGTAATAAAATAGAAATAACTTCTTAAGTTATAACTTAGGTTCATTATTAAGGCCATTATTTTTTGCATTCATGGAAAGATCACAACAAACTGTCCACTTTTGCTTCCATTACCGTTCAGTTTCTCTTGTTGACTCTTGCATTTTATCCCAGTGCTGGAAATACTCTATAGGAAGATTTGAAATTCAAACAAGAGAAATGGTTTTCATTGCAACGTGTCTTTATCTTAAATCTTGTCTAATCTTATTGTCATAAAAGCCATACTGGAGGTTGAAATGCGCTGAAGAAAGAAGGGATGCTTTAAGCCTTGGCTTATGCTTAGATTTTTCAGGCTTTATATTGTCATCTTGTCATTACTGTCACAACATCAGCACTGGGTAAGAAGGGAAGGCATCAGAAAAGGAAGCTAAAATAGCAGTTGTTATTAGCATCACTCAAATAGAAAAGAACGTCAGGCTTGGGGATGGTGAAGCTCTCAGCTGTCTGTCTCAGGGCTAGTGAGGCAGGCTCCTTTGCCTGACATGGGCCTGGTCTCACTAGTTGCAGGCATCAGATACACTCAGATTTCAGTCTGACTGGGCAGAAGCGTGTGTGAGGCAAAGGAGAGCCCTTGGCAATAGTGAGTAACTGTCCCCCGTGTTAAGGCACCTGCCTCCAAACGAGCTCCCTGCTCCTCTGTAGTTCATGAGATGGCATTTCCTGAGTTCCTGGTTCCACAGTGTTTCTGTAGCCTGCTCCAGAGTCTTGCTCTCAAGACCAGAAGTAGAACAGGAGGGAGGGAGGAATGTACCAGTTCAAGAGGTGTGATGGCCTCTTGCTTTGCAAACTTATTGTATCCCCCGGGTAGAAGTGCAGCTCTTCACGAAGGGATGGGAGAGAGGAGTCTCTTCGGGAGGGTTTGCCCCTGTGTGCTGAGGCTCCCTGTGCGCTCACAGGGCTGTCTGGGTCTCTGAGTGGAACATGCTTCCAAACATCTCCTACAGGGCACACAAGACACGCCGGGTTAGGGCTGACGCCGCGGCACACACCCAGCAACACAGCTCAGAAGTCATTTGGTCACACAGCGCAATGACAGCAGCAACTCCAGCACTTCCCAGCCTTCCTCCGCAAGGGAAAGCTGGTGGCAGGGAGGTCACTCTGCTTCCAGAGTGCATGGATAGCATGGGGAAGGTGAGCGCTGGAATGTACCTCCTCCCATGGCCTGGGGTTCAGTGGGTGCAGGTAACTGCAGCACTACCAAAGTGTGCTGAAAAACTTGACCAGGGACTATTGGGATTGAGCTAAACCTGGTTCTCCAAGTTCACCCCAGTGCACGGAGACCACAGGTCTGACTATGAAGCTGAGCAACGTGGCCTGGAATGGATTGAAGGATTCCCCCGTGGGAAAGCAGAGCTGCTCCTCCTCCAGGTGCCCATCAGAGCTCCTCAGGACAGGGGGTTTAAATCACATTTCAGCTATTTAAAGCACTACTCTGTCTAGCAGTTTGCCCGGCACAGGGGACTTCCCATCTCACTGATCCCAACCACAGCTTGTGATTGCCACCTCATGGCCACAGCTGAACAAGTGACCCCTGGCACTAGAACTCACCTCCTCCAGGTTCTTGAACTCTGCGCTGCCTTCATCCACAGACTCATCATAGATGGAGAGCTCTGTCTGATTTGGCCTCTGTGCAGGAAAGAATCAAATCCATGAATTAGCAGAGTGCAGGGTTGAAAGGAATGAAAAAGGCTTAAAATACCACACGTGCTCAAAGGGAAATGCCCGGGAAGAAGAGGCCCAGAAGGAATCCCCTTTCAATGGTTTATCTCCTCTGACTGAGCTGGCGTTTAGCTCGCTCTCTGCTGAGGTGTCAGATACCTCAGCTTGAGCTACCTCTCATGAGGTAGCTGCTGGCACTGCCCTGGTTCCAACTCCAGTTACCATGCAATAAACCAGCCTGTATTTGGGGAAGTGGCCTGTGTTGTGAGCATGTGCCACATCCCTGCTTCAGCCTTTGCTTCTCCCATCAAGGGAAGCATTTATGGATGTTGGGGCTATTCCGTGCTTTGCCTTCATTTCTTGGGGTCAAATTCTGCCTTTGTATGCAGCATATTCTGCATATTTCATCCAACACCAACATGAGGGTGTAGTGTTGGAACAGCTCTTTTGGCTTCTCCAGGCTGGGACAACATTCATCTCCCAGACAGGGGTTTGCAGAAGATAGTTACACTTCCGAATTCCCACTGAAGTCAATTCAATCCATAGGTGCTAACCCTTACATGAGAATTAGGAGATGAAATATTTTGTAGGACAGAGACCTTTACTGCTCGAGATAAAGAAGAAAGGTGCAGTAGTGAGTTATTCTTCCTTTACGCAGTGTGTAAAGCTTATAGTAGAGTCCTGTGAGCTGGAGGAATCCTGGGGAGCAAATTTACCTCTTCTGAGATGGGCGGGTGGACAATGTCTTTGATGTTTGCCAGTGCAAACAGAACAGCATCATGGATTGTCAAGAAGAGGTGATTTCGGTCCAGGCCTCCTTCCTCAAAGACTCCTCCTGTGCTAATGTCATTGTACACCTGGGCTGAAGAAAGGAAAGGCCCATGAGCAAGAAGGACACCAAAGAAGGAAGCCTCTGAAGGCTGACAGTGGTCCTCTGAGCTAAAGCAGGGCTGGGATGCATAGAGAAGCAGCATGTTTGCTGCAGAAGTTAGCGTAGGGATCTATTTTCCTACATGCTAAACATGGAGAAGTTCCAGACACATCACTTCCCAAATGAAAGGAGCTATTTCACACACAGAGAACAGTGTTTCTCTTTCCTTTCTTCTGTTCTCTTCTTTCATCTGGTCTGGTTTGGCCCAACAAATGGCTGACAGCTCACCCAGTTTGCATAAAGAACACAAAAAGATCTGTCTGCCAGGGGCACATAAATGGGGGAAGATCACATGGAAATATGTTCTTTGTGGATTCTTACCCTGCACGTTTGCCAAGAACACTTTAATCCCAATCTTCTGATAACTGGAACACAACTAGAAGGGATGAGAAGGGAGAGAGCGGATTAATACCACTTTTGCTCCAGCTTTGTATTTATACATGAAGTCTTTTATCCAGGGCTTTCCACGTACCCTGGGAATGCTGAAGGAGAAAGCCACACAAACCTTCTGTTGAGGAGGGTAAACACTTTTATCTGAGCTGCCCCAGAGGTACCTGTTGCTTGGCTATATTTGTAGTACAGAACTAACCTTGCCCAGCGCCTTTGTGCCCATGAGGTCAACGAAACACACTCCACTCATGTCCAGGATGATGGTGTGGAAGCTGATATAGGGCGGTGCTGTCATCACAGGGTCAAGCTCTGCTGTAGGCACGACACTGGGAGTGCTTCCTTGCAGGGTGTTGGCGCTGCCCGGCTCGCCGGAGGGGTGCACTCGCCCAGCGCTGGTGGCTGGTGGGGGGAACGTCACGTGGGGGATGCTGGCACCATTAGCAGTCGTCTGGTTGTTGTTGGTATCTGTTGGAGAGCTGCTTTCAAAGTCTTTCTGGAGCTCTTGCAAAGACAAGGTCTAGAGCAAAGCAGAAATGCACGGTCAGGGCAGGGCACAACTGGCAGCACAAGCTGAGATCCCGACATGTGAATGCGCCTCAAGCAGTCAGTGGCATGAAGTGGTTTAATCTGGACTGACTCCAGGCTGGTGCTGGACTGAATGTCCCTCGGGATGGAGTACATTAAGTTGATTTTAAATTACTCCCGTTCACAGGCTTCAAGACTGCTCCAATGAAGCTGCGAAACGTGCTTCAGAAGGGCACTTCTGAACTGAAATGCCGACATAGGGCATCTTTCACCCTGTTTCCATTCTAGCCATCTCTACAGCTTTCTTAATCCCAGCCATTTCCAGTTCTCCTCAAGGTTTTGGCTGTTGGGATGAATGGAGATGTGGGTGGGAAGGAAAGGAAGCAAAATGTGGTCAGGAAGACAGTGCAGAAAATCCTGCGTCAAGAGGAGCTGTTTGATGGGGACTTGGGGTCTTATTCATCAACACAGGAACCCGGACTGAGTTACCTTGTTCTGCCTCAGCAAGAGTTTGGGTAGGTTTGGTGGTGGTTGCGCTGTGCCCTTCTCCTGCTGTTTCACATACTTCTTCCTGGCCAAGTACACTTTGCCAGGATCCACCCCGGTCTGTGGAAGAAGAGGGTTTGCTTTGGAATAGTCTCTCCAGCCCCACAGTCAGGGGCTGCTGTTGCTTTCCTGCTGGATGTGACCATCTTTTGTGGCCATCCTAGGCTGAGTTCACTCCCCATACCTGTGCCAGAGGGAGCAAGGGCCATTTGGGGCTGGCTGCAAGCACAAGTGTGTTAGGGCAGAGCTCACCTTGGCTATAACCTTCTCACGGAATATCTCCGAGTTGGCAAAGTACAGCGGTGAGCAGTAGGTCACAATCTTAATGCCATTGAGTTCATGCACCTGCAACAGAGACAAGAGCTCAACCCAGGCCTGCCGGGGGTGCAGGGTGACAGGTAACTGAGCAGCAGCTCTCCTGCTACCCCTGAAACCAGCAGCAACCAGCCTCATTGAGACAGAAACATGGGCTCGAGCATCCTCAGCACATTGTGGCAGCGAGTGGCATGTTCTCTGAGGATGCCTAACTGCCCATGGCAGGGGGTTGGAACTGGGTGATCGTAAGGTCCTTTCCAACCCAAACCTTTCTGTGATTCTGCTTACCTTGTTGTAGGCTTTCGGGTTCTTGTAGATGTCAGTGGAAGTGATCTGGCCCAGGGCAGAGCCGTTTCGGCTGGGAGAAAAGAGGCAATAGGCATTAGAGTAAATGATGCAGGGGAAGCAAACTGCTTCGCTCCACATTCCATACCAGGGGATAAAAATTTGCTTCATGAAAACACTTAAATTGCAGAGTCTATAGGGCGAAAAGTCCCCAAGAGTCAGCAGTTTGAGATCCCAGGCTGGGAAATACTAATAAAGGGCTTTAAGGGATTAAAACTGGTGTGAAACCTTCACACGCATCCACAGAGCTCTTTCCTTTTCCAAGCAGGACTTTCTGCTGGGAACTATGCAGGTAGTCGAAGTAAATACCTTCAGCCGTCCCCCTGCCTTGGGATGTGCACATGGCCAGCAGTAAATTAGCGCCTGCCATTCCTGTTTGCACATTCCAGGAGGACACCTGCGCTCCCCCGGGCTCCTGCCGCACGTTCCTGCCACACACGGGCCAGAGGTCACTTGTAAAAGGAATCTGTCGGATGGTTTTCCTTCTCTTCTGCTCTTTATAGCTGCTCCCGGTACTTACAACTGCGTGTGGAAAACCACGACCAGCACAGAGAACCCCACGCCCACAGCGACTCCGTAGGGAAGGCTCAGGAAGAAGGCGGACAGGAAGCTCACCAGCCAGACCAGCTGCAGGGAGAGAGGAGCATGGCAGGTCATGGACTGGAGCAGAGGGAGGGATGGAGAACGGCTCTGTGTTGATATCCTGCACCCCAAGAACTACACAGCTCGGGATGAAAAGACCTAGACCTGAATTCATAGGATCAGAATGGTTTGGGTGGGAAAGGACCTTCAGATCATCCAGTTCCAACCCCCTGCCATGGGCAGGGACACCTCACACTAGACCATGTCACCCAAGACTCCATCCAGCCTGGCCTTGAACACTGCCAGGGATGGAGCATTTACCACTTCTCTGGGCACCCTGTGCCAGCGCCTCAGCACCCTCACAGGGAAGAGCTTCTGCCTTAGATCTAACTTGAACTTCCCCTGTTTCACTTTGAACCCATCACCCCTTGTCCTATCACTACAGTCCCTGATGAAGAGTCCCTCCCTAAGATATTGAGAGCATTTCAGAAGGAATAAGCATCTATCTGAGCACCTACTAGAAATGACCTGAACACAGAGCAGATTTGCTGACAAAGTACGACAGAGAATACCCAAACCTGCACCTCCTCCCAGCCCAGAGCTCTCTCATTTGTCATTTTCCTATATTAGTACTTGAGCATCTCCCTTTGTATGAAATTAGTCCTTCCTGAGCATATAACCTTGCCCTCTGAACATGAGGTTATCATAATCCCATCCTCAACCCTGATAAAACTTAACTTTGGCTTTGGACAAATCGGGGTCATTTTCCGTATTTCAGCATCTTCATTTATATGCACCCTGCATACAAATGAGCAGAAGGGGTTCCCTCCATCCAGACTTTGCTCTGGGCGCTGAGGATCTCTGTGGTTAGTGCTGAAACACAACCAGGCTTGAGGGAATGAACAGTAATGGGCTGACATCACCCAGAAACAGTGCTCTCCGTTTTGGGATGGGACACTGAATCTAGTTCAGATTCCAGGGAGATTAAGGCCAGGGAATGCAGTTCATTCCATTGGCATCTGCCTGTCCCATGCTCCCTGCACACGGAGGCTCGCTGTGGTTGCTGCTCAGCAGCTCAGTGGGAACACAGCACAGCCGGGGCAGGGGGTCTGGCTGTGCCATGGGGGACAGGGCATTGACACAGGGCAAACCAAAGGGGTTCATGGCCACTGTGGTGGACACGTCTGGAGACAGATGCCAGCACCAGATGAATGGTGTTCCACCACACACCTCCACTCAGGTGCCTGCCCGAGCTTTGGGGTGGGCTGTGGAGCCCAAGGGGTTGGTCTATGCTCTCCTTTGTGGGCTCTGATGAAGGGCAATAACTTCACCTGCTCTCACATGAACAAGCAGAGCAGACCAGGGACTGTAGCGATAGGACAAGGGGAGATGGGTTCAAATAAAACAGGGGAAGTTCAGGTTAGATCTAAGGCAGAAGCTCTTCCCTGTGAGGGTGCTGAGGCGCTGGCACAGGGTGCCCAGAGGAGCTGTGGCTGCCCCATCCCTGGCAGTGTTCAAGGCCAGGTTGGACAGAGCCTTGGGTGACATGGTTTAGTGTGAGGTGTCCCTGCCCATGGGAGGGGGTTGGAACTGGGTGATCTTAAGGTCCTTTCCCACCCAAACCATTCTATGATCCTCTGATTCTGCGTGAGGATGGAGTGCGCCTTTCCATCCTGACCCCACCGCGGTGAGCCCTCTGCCTCGCTGCTGACCCACCTCTTTCCAGCACTGTTTGCACGGTATTTTGGGGAAGCTCTTGACTCAGGTCGGCCCCTTTGGAGTCCTCGTTTCCCCGCCAGGGTGGGTTGCCAGCCCCCGGCAGGATGTGGGCGCCGTGTCCACACGCAGCACTCAGCCGTGGGAGCCCTCTCCAAACACTGTCTTTCCATGTCAGACACTTCCAAATTCCGCTCTCACTCCCCCTCACCCCCTGCCTGGGTTTATACATCAACCCGTGCCTGGAGTCCTTATCACCGTGAAGGGCTCTCCTCACCCTGGAGGGCTATTGTACTCCCAGACATTGAGCAGGGCCGGTTTGGCTAGTTCTGGGCAAACAGGCTCCCGCGCTTGATTGGCATTTCAACAGAGCAGGGAATAGTTCAGGCCTCTCTAAGACACGCACTAAGCATGAGAGCGCTCGCCTGGGCCCTGCTGCTGCTCCGGACCTTGTTGGCG
>NW_009934415.1:0-11025 GCF_000696875.1 Nestor notabilis
AGACAATGGGACTCATTTCCAGAACCACCTTATATCTACTTGGGCCAAAGTGTGTGGCATTGAGTGGGTCTATCACATCCCCTACCATGCACCAGCCTCTGGGAAAATGGAACGGTACAATGGGCTGTTAAAAACTACGCTGAGAGCAATGGGTGGTGGGACTTTCAAACACTGGGATACACATTTACCAAAAGCCACCTGGTTGGTCGCACCAGCCTCTGGGAAAATCGAACGGTACAATGGGCTGTTAAAAACTACACCTAGAGCAATGGGTGGTGGGAATTTCAAACGCTGGGATATGCATTTACCAAAAGCCACCTGATTGGTCACCACGAGGGCATCTGCCAACCGGGCTGGCCCAGCCCAATCAGAACTTTATGTACTGTAGAGGGAGATAAAGTTCCTGTGGTGCACACAAAGAATCTGTTGGGGAAGACAGTCTGGGTTATTCCTGCTTCAGGTAAAGGCAAACCCACTCGTGGGGTTGCTTTTGCTCAGGGACCTGCATATACTTGGTGGGTAAAGCAGGAAGATGGGGAAGTCCGATGTGTACCTCAGGGTGATTTAATTTTGGGGGAAAACAGCAAATGAACTCAATTGTATGCTGCTGCCTGCTATATAACACTTCTATAGCCCACCAGCTAGATGTCTTCAGCTCACCAGCAACTGACCCTGACTTCCCTCCCGTCATCACCCCAACAAAGAATGAATTTGGACGAAACCAGATGAGCTCAGCAGTGACCAGACGATTTCGGTGGCGTCATCAGCAGGCAACAACCCAACACTACACACCATCCCTCCTGCCCTGAGAGACTGTGACAAGAGATGGAGCCTGACATCATGGACTGGATGAATTCAGCAGATTTCTAGGGATTGGTCCATGGACTAAAGAATGATCTCTCTCTCTTTGGGTGTGGGCGTGGTTGCATATATATATATGAGACAAAAGCGATGGTATATTGAAAAATGTGGGATCTGAGCATGATGTGAATGGCATGGAATAAGGGGTGGATACTGTCCTGGGTTCAGCTACAGCAGTCATTTTTTCTCCTTCTTAGTAACTGGTGCAGTGCTGTGGTTTTGACTTTCAGCCTGGCAACAACGCTGGTAACACCTATGTTTTTTATTTGTTGCTAAGTAATGTTTACTCTGACCAAGGACTTTCTCAGTCTCATGCTCTTCCTGGGAGGAGGGGAAGCCGGGAGGAAACAGAAACAGGACACCTGACCCAAACTAGCCAAAGGGGTATTCCATACCACAGCACGTCATGCCCAGTATAGAAACTGGGGGGAGTCACCCGGAAGGCCAGATCGCTGCTCGGGTCGGGCTGGGTATCGGTCGGCAAGTGGTGAGCAATTGTATTCTCTCCCCTTGTTATCTCCCTTATCATTATTAGTGGTAGCAGTAGTGGTTTTGTATTATACCTTAGTTACTGGACTGCTCTTATCTCTACCCATGGTATTGAGCAAGTGACTGCGTGGTTCTGAGTTACCGGCTGGGCTTAATGCATGACAAGGTCTCATCAGGAAGTAAGGATACTTTCAAAGACCTGTGTAAAACTTAAAAAAAATATCTTTCCACTATGTGATAGAAGAATGAAAAAGGTTGAGAAATCTGTTGGTCTACGGACATGCCATAATGTGATGGGCATATAAGCGTTCCTGTTTTTTGTTTAAGACACTTAGGTACCTAGGGTTCAAGACATGCTGTTCTGCCAGAGATCCCTGGCAGATTTCATAGGCTGATTACTACCCAGAGTGCTAAAAATCCTCAATATTTCTCTGCAATGTATAGACAACAGCATGAGCCATACACAGTTCAAAGTAAATAAACACACCACTATTGAACACACTATTTGAACACGCACTATTGAACATGTGACTTACACCTTCAGCAGCTAACCAGTAGAATATCTATTAACAGTAACCAGAAATAACTCAAAAAGATTACTCTACTTTTTTACTAGGAATATTTCAAAGCGCATTTCAAAAAATCCCACACCTTTTCCACTGAAATAATGTCATAAAATATGGAAAATAAATAATTGTATCGCAAGGAGGAAAACTGCACATAACTAATCAATGTTTTGGGATTTTCTCTAAAAGACAGCACAAGTTCAAAACATAATTTGATGAAAACTTACAGATAAATACATTAAAAAGCCTTTTAATCACACCTGCTATGACAGAAACAATTAGCATTATCACATTAATTGTAAATTTATGAACAGAAGATTTGAAGATATTTTGTTACTTTTCATACTATAAAGATTACTTCTTTTTAGCTCCATTATTGATTCATTATTCAGTGGGTGTACTCATTTATTGCCTCACTCCCCAATGTTTCAGAAAGGGACTACTATTTCAAAGACAGTATTTGCCTTTTTTTCTATAATATTCTGCTTTTCCTTTTTCCAGTATTTTTTTATTTGGGATTATAGATAAAATATTGAGTAAATTAACTGTGGTAAAATAAAAAGAAATGATACATTAGACTGAATTCTTCTTTTACCTGTGATGAAAGGATGAAGAAATCTCACATGCTTATATCAACAGTTAACTGTTGAGTTTACATCAGTGGAAATGGAATTGACCAACTGACCAGTGACTCTACTTACAAGAGATTAATGTCCTTATTACATGCTATCCTTGAACTTCGTAATGAAAGAAAAAAACCCAAAAAAAACAGCAGTATGAACGCAAGCAAGGACAAAGATGAATAGTGTGGAAGAAAAAGAAATGTTTTTTTGAAAAAAAAATAGAGAAAATAAACAAAAAGAGATATTTGAAATCTTCACTTTTTGCACTGAATTTAGAGATTTAATTTTTTCTTTTATTTGAATTACTTGAATTTCTAGGAAATGTTCCCTGATAGCCAAAACAGTTGTCATATTAGTATTAAGTTGATACACTGGCTCTTAGTAAGACACTGTATCTCTCTCACAAATACAGGCACCAATCCTAAACCATATATTGATGTTGATCTCATTAGTTTAGACACACTTTCATTTGTGGGTAAGTTGCATGCTGTATTGCTCTTTGTATAGCTGGAAGCCATCAGAAAAATCCTAACTCCATGTTACATATCTAGCAGGCAGTATTTTCTACCATTTGGCTGTAGCAACAGTTTTATCATGAAGATATCGTTAACATTTGAATGACTTTTTATTTCAACTTTTGGGAAGCTGCCAAAAAGATGTAAAAACAAGTCTGAATTGAGTTTTTATATGGATACTGAATGAACTAAGCAAGGAAGAATGCTCTACTATTCCTAATAGAGCAATTCCAGAATCTGGGGTACTATATAGTGAATGAAGCAGAGATGGTCATCATGTTTGTGAGGTCACCCTAAATAATCTCTGCTTTTGCCAATGCAAGATAAGACATGGGAGGGGGAAGACTACTGGCATGTAGGGCATGTGGTAGGGTTCTTCTTATATTCTCAAGCCATAATAGTCCCCAAAACGAAGTAAAGATAACCAAATTGAGAGTGTTTAAGAGAAGATACTGAGGAGGCAAAAACCCATGAAACTGGTGGAGCACCTAATCCTGGAAACCTGATGAGAAAATCATCAGGAGTTGTCAGCATGGATTCACCAAGGGGAAGACATGCTTGACCAGCTTAATAATCTAAAAGCCTTTGACATAAGATCTTCAGCAGACAAACTGTTGATGTATGGGCTGGATAAGCAGACAGTGAGGTGGAGTGAAAACCGAATGAATGGCTGGGTCCAGAAGGCAATGATTAGTGGTATGAAGTCAAGTTGTAGGCTGGTAACTAGCAGCGTACCCCATGGGTCAATACGGGGTGCAGTCCTGTTTAACATCTTCATTCATGATCCAGATGATGAAGAAGAGTGCACCTCTAGTAAAGTTTGCTGTATCCACAAAAATGGGAGAATTGGTAGGTATGTCAGAGTTATGCTTCTACAGAATGACCTCGACAGTGTGATGAAATGGGCTCATGGGAACCTCATGAAGGTCATCAAGAAGAAAGGCAAAGTCCTGCAACTGTGGAGGAACACCACCATACATCAATGTCTGTTGGAGTCTGCCCAGCTGGAAAGCAGTTTGGCAGAAAAGCCCTGGAGGTTCTAGTAAACACCAAGTTGACCAGAAGCCAGCATGTGTCATTGCCTCAAATAATGCAAATGGTATCCTGGGTTACATTGGGAAAAGGGCTGCCAGCAGGTCAAACTATCACAGATTTTTAGCCATTTCTTACTTGTCTCTACAGCATATGATACAGTCTGCTTCATAGAATGAATATTTTTTCTAAGTGCAAGAACAGTAGGCATTAACAATACTCTATCTTTTTTTTCACCCCTATTTAATGGAGCTTTTTTTGGGTTTCCTGTATTTCTTAGTGGTATGAATTTTTGTAAGATGTTCATGGAAGTGTGGGTTGAAGTATAGAATTGAGCATCTCTGAACCTTCCTGGATTTCTGTGACATTACACACTGTCTATGATTGCAAGAAGTTGGATTAGAAGAGAACTGAACTAAATGAAAACTCCAGTTCTTCATTCTTATGTTCACTCTCTGATGAAATACCAAACCTTGAGGCAGTAGACCACTTGTTTATGAAACTAAAATACAGAGAAGTAATACGCTTGCATTTTTCGAAGGCCTAAGACACTTAAACTCATTCGGGGATGTATTAATTTGTTTTCTTGATTGAACAATATACGACTATTGGGGAGAGGTGAAGGATAAAAGGAATATATTTTACATTCTTATAAGGTCTTCTTTGACTATAATTGATAGTTTTGGATATTGTCTCTAAAAAAAAAACCAAAAAAAACCAAAACAGGACAACCACACACTACCAGACCCACCCTTTCTGTTCATCTTCCCCCCACCCCTGAAAAAGTTTTGCTTTGTTTTTACAGAACTAATAGAATGCATATAGTTGTTGGCCACTGTAGGAAAATTTGCCTAGAAATGACAAATGTTTTACAAAATTTTCAGCTTGTAAACAAAACTCGTAAGAATTAAGTGTGTTTCTTAAGATTTTCTTCTGCTTTTGAAGAGGAGATGTTCAGGAAGTGATATCTGATGCCAAACAGACGTATTTTTTATGCTTTGTACATCACCAGGGTTATATTAGCTGCCCTTAGGAAAACAGAGGATATATTTGTGCACATTCTACAGTCCCTTTGGGAAATGCTGTTTCTCAAACTGCCATTTGGGCTGTGTTCAGTACACAAGGTGTTTTACCAAAAAAAAAAATGCAATGTATTTTTGATGTTGTATAGGTTACTAAGGTCTACACAGATGACATTTTGATCTGGAGAGAAGACAGCAGAAAAGCATTACCAGAGACTTTAAGCAGCAATTCCATGAAACAAAAACCAAGCAAGCAAACAAAAAAAAAGGGGCAAAAGAAACAAAAACATAAATTGCAGGGAACTAAAACAATGTGAAAGGAAGAGAAATTAACAGAACAAACCTACAGATATTAAACAGTAAACTTCAGCTGCCAAAAGAAGTGTGATTCAAAAAACAGGGAAGAAATACAAGGATGCTTTGGGCTGTGAACTATGCAAGGAAATCTGCGTTCAATCCAGCTGTACCAGAAAAAATCATCAAGAGTATTGAGGGATCAGAGGCATCCATAGTATTTACAAGAAAACTGGAAACAAAAGTGTGCTGGGTTTGGCTGGGATAGAGTTAATTTTCTTTCTAGTACCTGGTACAGTGCTGTGTTTTGGCTTTAGTCTGATAATAATGCTGATACCACACCAATGTTTTAGTTGTTGCTCAGTAGCACTTACCCTGATCAAGGACTTTTCAGTCTCATGCTCTGCCAGTGAGGAGGAGCACAAGAAGCTGAAAGGGAGAAGAGACAGGACACCTGACCCAAACTAGCCAAAGCAGTGTTCCATACCACAGAAATCACGCCCAGTATATAAACTGGGGGGGAGTTACGCAGAAGGGATCGATCGCTGCTCAGGTTGGGCTGGTGTATTGTGCATCACTCTTACTAGTTGTTTTTTTTTTACTTTCCCATTTTAGTTTTATATTCTCTCCCTTTGTTATGTCCCTTATCATTGTTAGTAGTAGTAGTAGCATTGTATTGTATTTTATTTTATTTATTAAACTGTTCTTTTCTCAACCCACAGGTTTTACATTCTTTCAATTCTCCTCCCATCCCGCCCGGGGAGTGGGGAAGGGGGGAAGTGAGAGAGTGGCTGGGGGTTTAAACCACAACAAAAAGAAATTTAAAGGGCTCTAACAGTGATGTGCTAAGAAAGTACTTCCAAAACTTATTTTTCCACTGATATGTCATGAAAAGAATTAGTACAGTCAGAACCAGCGGTGTTTCTGTCAAAGGCTGAAAATGACACTAATCTTTCACACAACACATCTAGCATCAAATTCCAGAACAAACTGAACATTGCTATTTACTTCAGATGCTAGACTGACATGAAATTTAAAAACCTAATTTAATTTAATTTAATTTAATAATTGAATATAATTAAGTTCGATACAAAACAGTGTTTATTGTTAATTTATTATGGCTAGCTTTACCAAGACCTAATGTGCTGGGAATATCCTTCACAAAGTTTTCTAATGAGTTTTTGGGAACCAACCAACCAAATTCGGTAAGTACAGGTTATGTAAGGGTGATCAGCTGGAAAGCAGGCACCCAGTGAAGCAGACCTTTATTTGTCTCTTTGACTGATTAGTGAACAAGAGGATGTCCAAGCTTACTGCATTGCCTGCCTCTACTACAGAATCATTTTTATTAATTTGATTGCTTTTGAAAAGAGCTGACATTCAATCTAGCTGAGAGAACTACGATATTTCTGAATTGACTTCAACAATCTTTCTTTTTGACAGCTGGCCTGCAATGAATGAAGCTGAGTAATCAGCCACTCATGTTTGAAATAGGAGCTGTGCACCTGAAACACATCTTGAATTTGTATTTCAGATATGTTTGGAACTGTGAGTATGTCAAGATTTAGCATAATTTTAGAGATACTTCTCAAATCTTGATTGAATACTAAGCTTTGTACAATCAATTACATTGAAGGAGATAAATTTATAACTTTTTTTTCTTTTCTGATAATGGAAGCTGTTCAACCATTTTCATTTGCATTTTCTCAAGAACATCTCTTCCTCTGGACTATTCGCATTTCATCATTACCTTCCTTGCGATCAGTTTACCTCAGGAGGTCAGGTTTTATAATTTTGGGGGACTGAGTGAATAGCATTTCCTTGACATTGTTTATACTGCTGAAGCACCCAACTACCGTGTCACCAATTATTCTAGTCATTTCTGCAGAGCTTGGGCTCTGGACTGATTCGAGGGGGCCACAAAATATAACTGTCATGTTTTTAAAACAAGCTCATTTACAATACTTTCATTACCTTAGAGTGAGCTATGTCTGCAGTGCAAAATATGCTGTGTGAATCTGTCCATATGATTTAGCAGCAAAGGAGAAATTAAACTTTTTATTTCCAGCAGTCCACCTGACTGCTGACACAGTCTGGGTGAGGCTGGTTTTTCTGTATGATTTTGAAGTTTTTATATAATAATTGAAAGATGCCTTTTAGACTATTTTATTTTTAAAAGACACTGTAAAAAGCAAACTGAGAGGAAAAAAAATATACTTTTTATTCATGTTATTACAATCTAGTTGCTCTATCTGACACAAGCCAGTCACATGTAAGTGATCATCATAAAATTAGTGAGAGTTGTTCAAATTCTGTAATTGCCAACACAAGGAATGTCTCCTATCATAGGTGATACATTACAGAAAATGGTGAAATCTTGATGAACGTTCTTGTCAGCATCCAAACTGAAAGGTGCAAAATCACTTACTGCGTTGCAAGAGTTGCTTCTTATGCCTATAAAGTCATTATCACGACTTTTTATTAGATACTCTCATCCAATTTCATTATTTTAGTTGAAATAAATAGATTTATGAATGTGACTTGTTTTGCTCCCACTAGTTCTTATATTTCAATTGGGAATAAAAACTATAGTAGTAATTTCTATTCAAAAGCACTTACCTGTTTTATTTATATGCTGTAAGTTTGCTGTGTGGTTTCTGTAAACATTAGTAAAAAGGTGACAAGAAAAGAGGCATCTGTTTTTTTGCAGATTCATTCTGGATCATGTAGAATGCCAGAAGAAAACAGAAGTATTTCCTCCCCCAGTAGCATTTGAGTGTGCTGAGCCACGAGATGGTTTTGGATTTGAGGGCAAGACAGGTATGAGGGTGGAGAGAAGGAGAGTAACAGGGAGGGAGGAGTTGCAAATAGGAAACTTGATGCAAAAATAGAAGAAAGGATTTCATCGGAAGAAGTGCAGACATCTGTGATATAGAACTAATCATGAAGACTGTGAAACAGTCAAAGGAAATAAATTAATCAGAATGTACTAAGGTAGACATCAAAATAGTTTTATGATTCACTCTATAAACATCTGCTTCTTTGCCTGAATAAAGAACTTAGGGTGACTAATTGAGATACATCCTATCACGTAGTGTGACTACCAGTCCAAGAGATGCCTAAGAATAGAAGAAAGCATACACACTGACAAAATTATTTTCTCAGAGACCAAGAGAAGACAGTGAAGAGTTCATTGCTTGAAGAACCCATATATTTCTACTAGAGAAAAAGAATGCAGAGAAAGGTCCCACATGTAAAGATTCAATGAGTATAAGCAAAACTATCAGCCCCTTAATTTGTCTCACTCATAGGATTTTTGCTTAATTATTTAAATCTTACGTGATTTTTTTTTAAAGTTCTAGTAAAATGAAGCATTAAGTATATCGAATGTTTTAGGAAATTTCTAGACATGATTTCAAACTGTTCAGTGTAACAGACTTGTAATAATCTCTTCTTTAGCTAGCTACTGTGTGTTATAGGTGTTACAGTATCAGAATTATATATTCTCTCAATTTTTTTTTTTTTCCTGAGAATATTGAAAACTTGCTATGTTAGTACATAGTTGTGGTCTTTAGAGAAGTTCAGTTGCTTCACGTGACAGGAGGAAACTTGATAGATTTCAGATACGTATTTAGCTTTTTCCGATTTGCAAATCCATGTCAGGTATGTGCTTTGCCTGTGCAATTTGTCTGAAACAGTTTGGCATGAAAGTTAGCAGGAAGAGGTGAACATTCTAAGATATATATTAGGATGTATAAACAGTGTTTTAACATGTAAAATATAAGTAGCAAAGCTTCCAATATTCTGAGCATTACATTTTAAAAAAGATATGAAGAAAGGACAATTCCAAGAAAAAGTATAGGAACAATCTAGCGAATATGATACACAACAAAAGACGGAAAGAACTGGCATACTTTTTCTTAGAAAACTAAGGAAGGACATGATAAACTATATTCACATTCATAGAAAGCTGACATGGAGAGGAAGGGAATAATCTGTTCTTAAAGCATAGGATTTAAGAAAAGATAAAGTCTGAAATTGCTGCAAGAAAGTTTGGTTACACAAACTTTGTAATGTTAAAAATAGTGATACTCCTTCACATGCAGCTTGAACAGCTTGAGGTTATGGAAACAGGCTTGGTTAATTGTGTGGTTCTCTGATGTCCGTGTGCCCTATCATTAATAATTGGAATTTTTACCAAGTAGATGAAATATTTTAGTGGCCAAAGCTTTTGCCAATTTTGGTGATTTTGAATGTTTCAGTTCTGTGTGACAAAATTCAGATGGTTTAAGGGAGTCTTAGTTTTTAGATTGTGCTGTGTATGTATTTCCTAAAACTTTCAAATCACTGAAGATTCCAAATTTGGCATCTAAGTGTTTACATACCAAAATCAGTATTGCAACAAGTAGCAGAGTTCTCTAAAACTGCTGTGGGCAGATAATCCCAAAATACCAATTTTCAGCCAATTTACTTTCATTTTCAGATGCTAAATTTAGTCCGAATGTACCTGTGGGAGTTGTGGAGTTTTCCTTGGTGGGGTCTTAAAAACAGTTTGAAGAAACTTACACCATCAGTGATGAATGGCCTGGTGTTTAAAAGCTGAGTTTGTTCTTTAGGTTTGATCTAATTAGTCTATTTATTATGAAGTTTTCTAAAACATGAGGGAAAGATGAAACAGAAGGGTCTATATGTGAGATACTGTGTGTACAGAAATTTTTTTTACATAGTAAGTTGCAAAATGACTAGCAATGATACTAAGATCTTCCGTAAAGAAGGAAGTATTCCAGGGCTAAGGGAATGAGAGAAAAACCAACCCAGAAGAAAGTATTGTGTTTGTGCTCAGAAAAAGGGTTGGATGATCAGCAGTAGGGGGGTGAAAGAGCAAATCTGACTGAAGAAAGAGAACAAGAAGCTCTGACAGTCATGCCAAATTCCTCTTTACGAACGAACCAGGTCAACCAATTTGTTGAGATAGACAAAACAGAAATCAGAGACAATGTTGAGAAACGTCTTTACTAGATCCTAATTATCAAATGTCATCTGATAGCTCAGGGGTGTAAGACTTAAAGCAAAAGAGATGATCAGAGACTCTCCTTCTGGGTGAAAAGGTGAATGTCCTAAATGCAATAATAGATGGTGTAGAGGTTATATTCAACACCATTTTAATCTTTTTTTTTCCTATTTTATTTAAAGGAATTGTGTCGTCTTATTTTCACATTCATTCCCGTATGTGGTTCTCATTTTCTTTTGTTTCTGTGTTTAACATTTACCATCTTTCATCTGCTTCACTTATTTTTCCCTCTCGTATGCAATCTTATGATCTTGGTGTTCTACCTCTTTTAACATTTTGTCTCCTTAGCCTTTGTCTAAATATCCTTTAAAAATTTGTTTCTCCCGTTTCCTTGTTCTTTATTTGCCATACTCAGGCTGACGATCAGTGCCATGTCTTTTATGTTTCTTACATAATACACTCCACTCTGTTCTTTGCCCTTTGTGTTTTCCACTCACCTATTTGCTTCAACTACTCTTGTTACTCGAATCTTTGTTGTCAGTTCATTAGCTAGGCCATCAGTGCTTTACTTGTTGATTGTATATGTCGTGGTTCAAGCCCAGCCAGCAACTT
>NW_009934416.1:0-13199 GCF_000696875.1 Nestor notabilis
CCTCGCGCGGCGTGGTGCAGGGGAGGCCGCCGCGGGCCGGGGTTGCAGGTGCTGTGGGTCAGGCTTTGCACGGGTTCCTCAAGGGAGGCGAGAGGTGCGAGGTGCTCGGGCAAACCTGCCGAGAACGGCTGTTTCCGGGTGTGGGCCATGTGGAGGTTTTTATCTCCCGGGTACATGCGCGGTGGAACGGGAAAACACCGTGTTTGCAGGGAGTAATGCTTCACTAGCGGAAACTTTGTGTTACGGCGTGAACAGTTCAGCACTTAACAGGTTAAGTTTCTAAGTGAATACTTAGAAACGTATTACCTGTTAGGTAGAACTTGAAGTTACAGGCATGCGTACATGGCTTTCGGAAGCCCCGGTTGCAAAATGAAAGACATACCTTCCGTGAGGAAGAAGAGCCAGGCACCTCTTTTTGTTAACGTCATTTAGATAAGCCCTGCTAATGGCAACATACGTTAAGTTTTGAGCTTGCCTTGGTTCTTAACCTCTGCTGACTCTTTTCTGTCAGAGCTGGAGATGAAGTCAAAGCTGTGCAGCTGCTTCTCTGTGCTGATGGCGCTGTTTGCCCAAACAGCCCGGGTGGCCCAGGCCTGGGGAAGAAAAGTCGTTCTCTTATTTTGCACTTGTAACTCGCCCTTATTTGTGGACCAGTGAGTTGCAAACTAGTGTTGAAAGAAGAAGAGAACCATCTAGAAATCAAATATACTACAGCTGAAAGGCTTTTGGGTCATGTGAATAGTGAGAATCAGCTCTCTCCCATAGGAAAGGCCTGTTTTCAGGCAGTAATTTGTACAGAAAGTAGCAGTTAATGATTTGTCTGTAGCTTATCACTAAGGAAGACATGTGAGAGTTCTGTTGCTATGTGTATAGCTTTGTGCAAGTTCTGTCCTTCACACACTGTTTCCTGGAAGGTGCAGAAGTATTTACAAGCTATGTGAATGCGAGATAGAGGTTGTTCACTTCCAGGCGCTGATTAGAATGGACATATTCTCAGAAGCAACTTAGAAGGCATAATTTGGTAAATATAGCTAGGATTTTCCTTCACTGCGCTGCGTTGAAAGATGCATATATAAAATGCAGGTGTTGTGTCATGAGCGTGTCCATCTAATGTTTTCAGAGTTATTCCCCAAATTGTGGAAAATGTGAAAATGGAATTCCAAGCAGATTTCTATGCTTTGCTTATTTTTTTCTTCATTCATTCTGCCTTCTGTTCTGCTTTCCTCAGTCTATGACTACGATATTTTGTGTGCTGTTTGTGTTTGTTGGTGCTGTGTGTTTGCTGCTAAGTGTACTGTGAAAAGGTTTGGGGAAGAAAAAAAAGGATGAGGAGTCTATGATGGGAGAGAACAGATCATCTGGCAGCTGCCTGTTGGCTTTTCAGGAGAGTGAAGATAAACCTGCACATCCTGGCGTGACCTATCCCCTCCGCAGGCTGGAAATCCCAATCCCTAATCTCCATGTGTTTTTTGCTTTTAAATTAAATAGTCCTAACCTCCTGAGCCTCTCCTTAACATTGGCCAACCTCAGATTGCTAGCTCTGATCACTTTCACTTGCCCACTCCGAGTTGTTTGTATTCCTCCCTTGCGAAGAGATGAACACTGGACTACTCCCAAGTTCTGTTCTGTGGTGTCTTGGGGACACATTTTTTATCAGCATAAATATGGTTTTCTAGGCACTGAAGTGAACACATCCTGGATATAAACACAGATTTTTCTGACTGCAAACTGCTTGTAAGGGGACTTCTGGCAAGTGAAGGAGGTTTCCTTTGGGTGGAAGAGAGATGGGAACATGTGGATACGCCTCCTATATCTACTTTTAAAATAGTAATAGGTTAAGAGAATCTTTCATGGACTTATAATGAAGTTAATTTTTTAAAATTTTTTTTTAGAATGTAGTGACATAGTATGCGTTTAAGTATTCTTGACAGTTTAGAGTCTTCTGGTAAGGAAAAATGGCATAATGGCTAAATGCTGTTCGTGCATCTCGGTGTGTTGTGGTTGATTTTTGTTTTTTGTCTATTTTATTCCTGCAATACATTCCTGCGAACAGAATGCAGGGGAAAAAAAAAATCCATCTTCACTCACTTAAATTTGACTCAGTAAAAATACTTTGCATGCTGCTTAAATTGCATGCAGACAATTGCTAAGACATTGCTTGTGTTTTCATCAGATTTTAAACAGGGGCAGAAGTGGTGTCCTTAGCTAGGAAATAGCATCAGGAGTTCTCTTAACTAACCAACGTGTTGGTAGGGTAAAGGTTTAAGTTTTGTTCAAATGCCTTAGTGGTCTGTGAGAAGAGGTTTACCTTGTAATTCATTATTGGTGTTTGAGCAACTGAAGTGCTTGAATGTTGGAGATGCTGTTTTATTAGTCTGTTTTGCCTTTTGAGTGATTTGTTGTGTCCATGTAGGACAGGCTAAGGCTCAAATCAGTGTGGATTTTAGGTAGGTCAGCAGAGGTGAGGCTTACAGGTACCTTATTCCACTTCAGCCCTAATTCACCTTCTTGTTTTATTAGAAGGGGTAGTTGTAAATATCTGTAGGGACGTGTTATAAAGCTGCATTAAGCTAGCCTTAGCGTCTTAACGTATTAGTATTTAGCGTCTTGTAGTATTAGTGTCTCAAAGGTGATGAAAGTACTGCCTTTAAAACATATACAATATGAAGAGTAATACAAACACTGTATCTGCTTACTGTGAAATTATCAGACAAAATACTAAAGCATCTTTGAATTTCTAAAACTGAGAAGACTCTCTGTGCTGAGAAAAGTAAAGTCACGGTGATTAAAGGCTGCACTGACAGTCTATTTCCATGTCCAGATTTCCTTTGGCCTTTTTACTTCTAGCTGCATTAAAATACCTTTCTAGGAGACATAAATTTCGTATAACACTTCGCATGTTTTTTTCAGGTAGGACCTTCGATGGTTGTTCCTTGGTACTGTCCTACAGTTCTCTTCAGTGTCCATTAAACACTATGGCCAGTGTTTTCCCTTCTGCTGTAACTGACTGCACTGAGTACATTTGTCTTGTGTGCAGGAAAGGGGACACGGTGGAATCCCATGTTTATGGCTAAAGTTAGGTGTGCCTGGTGCATGCTATATATTGCCTGCACTTTACTCTGTTAGGTGTATGGCGCTGACTGCTTATCTTTAATTTCTGGAGGGATTAGCATATATTTTCCATTTATAAAGTCTGGTTTCCTCAGGAAGGTGGACCAAATATTAGTGGTGTGGTTCCATTTGCTGTAGTGGAGTTACCCAGGAGGAGCTCCAGCGTGGCCTGTGTAAAAAGCTGTACTGCAAAATGTTCCAAGACTTCAGTGCATGTGATGAAAATCTAATGTTTGTATGATCTCTCTAAGTCATTGCTGCTGCCAGAGCAGTTCCACTTTTCCTTCTCACAACCTGCAGGGATTTGCACTAAAGCAAAAAAACTATGGTTAGCTCTACTCTGGATTCTGTGCAAACACAAGAAGAGTGAGGGTGGAAGGGGTCTGAGGATGGAAAGCAGGATACAAGGAAGAGTGGACCTGTCACTTCTGACAGAAATGTCTTACTCCCACTGGAAGAAATGTGGCTTAAATTAATGCCTTAATATAGTAATGACAGCTTGTGTAAATGTGGTGGCTTGCCCGTGTTTGTATCTGAGTGGGGGTACTTAGCCTTACCATACATGTTGAGGTTGACAGTTCCTTCTGGTTGCATCTGTTTTGCCATGTATCATCAGACAATCAAACAAGAGGGTTGAGATTTGAAATAATTAAGTGCATTTTTAGTTTATAAAAATTACTGGAGGCACATTTTGAGCAGGGCTTGTTAAACCTCTCTAGGCAGCTATGCTCCGTTAGGCAGAATGCAAAATAAAGAGAAAATTTACCCAATCTCTGTGAATGCCAGATACAAACTTGGGAACTCTTGTCTTCTGGTTCTTTGTCTTACCAATCATACTGCCTTTTCCCCCTGATTTAGGCTATGTTGTTTATTCACATTTTCCTATCTTTGTTCCTTTTAAAAATAGCTTAACTGATTTTTGTTACAAAGTATGACAATGTATAATAGTGATTTTATGTTTTTTATTGTCCTAGCATTGATATGTTAATGTCTTCTGATAAAGAAGAGGACCCAGATGTTATTCCTGAAGATAGCAGTCTACTAACTCTTCAGTATGTTGTTATAGTACACTCATAATACCCTGATATGGGGTGGGGTAGAAAACACACACAAAAGCATGGCTGGTTGCTTGTTCCCTTTCCAAGCGATGGTCTACTTTCTGAAGCAGTGTCCAGAAATACTCTAAGGTCAGAAACACCAGCTTATGATAGGATAATTAGTATGAGCCTTCTGCTTGGATGTTACTTAAGAATTTTTTATTAAGATAGAAAGAATATGCCATCTTTCTTAGTGGAAGAACTTAGGATTTCTGGACCTCGGTCCTTCTGAACTAGTGCCTAAATTCAGAGTGCTCGGGGGACTTCTCATAATTGTTGGTGGGAGGTTTCTCCAAAGCCTTGTGAAATAAATCTGTAGCCCTTACAGCTAGTAACCCACAGTCATATTTTAACATCCGAAGTGTAAGTACTGAAGTCATAGCCAGATAACATCTTTATCTAAACCTACTCTGCATTTCAGAGGTTGAACAACGTATGTTAAGTTTCTATCAATTAGTGAACTTTAAATTCATACTCAGCCAGTTCAGGCCTTTGCTATACTTGAATTTCAGTTTGTGTAGAATATTAAGAAACATGTTAGGATTGTCATCAGTGTTAAGCCTGGTTGTTACTGAAAACCTTTGGGAAGGTCTAGAGAGTAGATAGGCATGTGCCAGAGGTACAAAAGGATTTGGTGTTCATGCAGGAGTTAAATACATTTATTTTAGTAGCTATGCTATATGCGATACTCTTCCTTCTACAAATGATACTGAATTGTTTTTAGAAAAGTATCTATGTCATGGGGTTGAGAATATTTGTGTTTTTTTCCTGTTTTTTGCTTGATCGTGAATCGAATTCCTTTGAAGGGCAAGGGGTAGTTGAAACAGTTTCCTCGAAGGTAGCAAAGCACACTTTCTGTAAAAGCTTCCTCACACAACATTTTGCTGTTGTTTTTTTTCTCTTAAGGGTAAAATTGCCCACAAACAACCTGTGATTTGCACTTAAGAGAAAAGAAAAACAAAGCTGAAATCTACACGCCAGCTGTGTATGACCAGGTTTTATGGGAATCAGGAGACAAGAGTATTTTAAGTTAGTCTGTCATACTAAGACAGCCAAAAGTCCTGCTCTTTGAAGCTGTGCTGTAGTAGCTTGTGATATTTAAAAGTATACCTACAGATTCTGCATGGAAGTTATTGAATGAAATTTTGTCCTGTGTTCCTGCCCCTCAGAATTAGAAAAGAGGCGTTAGAGAGGAGAGAAGAAACAATTATTGTGGATCGGGCTTGCAGACAAGAAACTCTTGCCTATGAGATGGTAAGTTCCTTGTCATACCAGGATATCAAGATAGTTCAGTACAGCAAAAGTCCAACTTCTGGTTGCTTTGTTTTTTATCACTGTGAATCTCTATACAATGTAAATATTTGCAGGTAGGGGTTTGCAGGTAATGATTATGATTAAAGACATGTTATAGAAAGATAGGACAGGAACTCTGCTCTTACGGTCTCTAAGTACCAAAAGTACTAAAGAGGAACTCCACCTCATTACTACTGTATGTCTGCTTTTATTTGGTTGTTACCAAAGCACTGTGTAGGTGATCAGGTGCACTGAGGATCATGTAAACTTACTGTAGAGGTCGACAAAACTCATAAAGGTTTTGCTCCTGGAGTCCTCTGTTGGAAATGTGTAAATAATCGCAAGCCAGTTTCTGTAGGACTGAAGGAGGAAGACAGTAGGACTGCCACATGGTGGCAGTAAGATCCAAACTCTGAGCTTTGTAACCCAAGTTTCTGAGCCGTTCTGAGCTGATCAGCCCTGCACAGGCCATCTTGGAATTCCTTTAACTATGTGTAGTACCTCTTTTTTTAAGATTTCTTGACAATTAAAGTCTGAAACAAGAAAACTGAAGTTCTTAAATTTTTCAGTGGTGGAGTCCAGGGCTTGAGCAAGCAAGCCATGAATTTTGCAAAAATTAGTGATGGAGGTGTAGTGGGGAAGGAGCCTCACTTGTGCCTGTTAAACATTTTTTATCCTTGAGGTTTCCTGGTCTGTCATGAGTGGTTTTGTTTCAACTGTCCAGAGCCCCAGGCACATGATTTAAACATTGCATGTGAACTGAGGTGCTGCAGCTGTATTTAGCTCTTAGCCTAGCACATATCTCTGCAAATATTTAACAATAGAAACTTCATAGAGGGTTTCAACAAGTGGTGTCTTCTGTTTCTGAAGAATGTGTATGTGATCAGTTACTGCATCCTTTAAGCTGTGGTAATGGGTTTCTGTGTCACAGCTGGTTGGGACCATGGTGTCCTAGAACAGGAACAGAGCAATAAGAAACATGAGTTTGGAATGTGTCACATGAAGAAGGGAGATGCAAGGATCTCGGAACTGAAGTCTTGTATCAGCAGATGCTCTTGTTATTGAATCTGAAGTGCTGGTGGGAAGTGTTTATGCAGTCAGTATTCTCTCTTGATTTGTTGAAAAGGACGAAACTGACTGCCACTGAAGAGTGCCCTTCCTTATTCTCACAGCTGGGCTCTGTCTTAAACATAAAGTAGGATGGGAAACGTGGAAATGCTTTTGCTTCTTTTCTAGAACAGTATTATGGCAAGGGCAGTTCTGGATTTTGGAGAAATTGAGACCTCCAGCAGTGTCAAGTTTCTCTAATAACAGCAAATGTTGCACTAAGTTTTATTTTCATATACTTCATCCTGTGTTTGTTTTCTAGGCCAGTCTTTCTCAAGGTGAGGGTTGTAATCTCCGTTTACATGTGATTGCATTCAAACAACATTTTAAAAGCGTTAGATGATGGAAGTTGGTAGCAGCTGGATTCCAGAAGGGCAGAGTGGTAGCAAGCTTTAATTCCTCTATGCAGGGCCTCTCAGTGCACAAGGAATAGCCAGCTATCTCGTAATTGCTGAAAGCACCTTAGCTTTTACAGAGCTGAGGAATGAGGGGAGATGCTTGAAGTCAGTAATTACAGCAGCTTCTCACCTTTCCATCTTGGGGGAAGTAGGCTGTTACCAATTCAGAAGGTTACACAGTCAAAAATGAGTGACAGTTAGAACAGTGTTTCTCAGACTTTTATCCAGGGGCTACGATATTTAAGTGGTTGCCAATATTATATATATCTTAACATATATATAACATACATCAATATCTTTATTTTCCAGGAATCACATGCAAGCGGAAAGAGGCCAGACAGTCCAACAGATCTAGTTGAGGAGGGAGAGCTACTTTTAACGCTGAACATATTCTACCCTGTCATATTTCAGAAGGTTGGTACTAAATTCTCTAGTTTGTATTGTGATGTTTCTTCCCTACTCAGGTAATATCTTGCTTTCCTAAGCTGTTAAAATTAGTGAGTCCACTCAGGGAGTGTGGCAAACCTTTCAACTGTGGTAACTTTTTAAGGTTTTTCCAGAATATGGCTTTCATTGTTGGTGGTTTACCAAAGGAAATTTTTACAGTAATTACTTAGCAGTTAATTGATTTCACGGAAAGCTCAAAATCCGAAACTAAATACACAAATCCTGAAGTACTCTTTCTGGATCTGGGATAAGTACACTCAAACTTCCTATCTTTCCTGCACTTTCTGGTGGGGAGTGTGACTAAATACAACTAGTAAATGGCAGCCTTAGGAGAGGCTGAGGCAAAATGCTATTTAAAATCTTGTACACAGAGGCAATGTGCCATATGCTGATATGATTTAGTGGTGGATGATCTTAAAGGTCTTTTCCAACCTAAACGATTCTCAAGCTGGCAGCTGACGAGCAGTACTAATGCTGACAAGTGATTTTTATTTGAAGCTTTTATGCTGTTTTCTCCATAGCATAAAGACTACAAACCCTATCAGACAGTCCTTGTACTGGGCAGCCAGAAGCTCACCGAGTTGAGAGACTCTATTTCCTGCGTCAGTGACTTCCAGATAGGTGGTGAGTTCAGCAGTCAGCCAGATCAAGCACCAGAACACGTAAGCAAGGTAAAATCTTCTATGTGGAATCCTCTGCATGAGTAGGAACTTTGAAAACGTACAGGAGAGAGGGAAGCAGAGTTTGGTTTTCTTCAGCACTAAATTCAGCTGCATTGTTTCTGCCAGTAGGTTGTACTGCAAGTAAATACTTCCTGGTGGCATCACCAGGCTGACCTGTTTCGTGCAATATCAAGAAAAACATCATTAATGCTATCGCTGGGAAGCAGTAATGCTAGTAGTGAGTTCTCATGGAGATTCATCCCTGGGGACTAACTTAGTGCTATATTGGAAAACACCAGAATAGAAATAGGAATAGAAAGCTAAATGTAGACCATTCCCCTCTGAACTTACATGCTGCGGTGTTTGCAGCTGAGTGCTGATCAAAAGTAGGAGTGAAGACTATTCCCCTGTCCCACAGTTGCCAAGTGTTCTCTGGGAATGTGCAGAAGGAGTTAATGAAGTACTCTAATTGAAAATACTGAAACTGATATGATAGCGTATCACATATAATATACATCATAGCACAGCTGAGATTGGAAAGGGCCTCTAGAGGTTGTCTGGACCAGCTCCCCTCCTCAAGCAAGGCCACGTACGGCCAGTTGTTCAGGACCATGTCCAGATGGCTTTTGGGTATCTACAGAGATGGAGGTTCTACAAACTTCCTGGGCAGCCTGTGCCAGTGCTCGGTTACCCTCACAACAAAAAGCATTTCCTGATGCTCAGAGGGAACCTCCTGTGTTTCAGTCTGTGCTCATTGTACCTCATCCTCTGTACTAAAATCCCCTTGAACCTTCTTTCTTCCCAGCTGAACTGTCCTAGCTCTCTCAACCTTTCCTCATAAGAGAGGTGCTCCACTTCTTTCATTTTCATGGACCTTGTGGAACTCTCTTTCCAGTATGTCCATGTTTCTCTTGTACTGAGGATCTCGGAACTGGGCACAGGACTCCAGGTGTGCCCTCACGAGTGCTGAGGCGAGGGAAAGGATCACCTCCTTCAACCTGCTGGCAATACTTTGTCTGAACAGCACAGGATCCCATTTGCCTCATTTGCTGCAAGGGCACACTGCTGGCTCATGTTCAACTTGGTGTTCGTCAGAGCCCCCTGGTCCTTTTCTGCCAAGCTGCTTTCCAGGTGAGGAGACCCCAGCATACAGTGGTGCACGGACTTGTTCCTCCCCAGGTGCAAGACCTTGCAGTTCTTCTTGTTGAACTTCCTGAAGTTCCTGTTGGCCCATTTCTCCAGCCTGTCAAGGTCCCGTTGGGTGGCAGCATGATTGTCCAGTGTATCAGCCACTCCCAGTATTGTGTCAGCAGCAGCAGCAAACTTGCTGAGGTTAGACTTCTCCTCATCATTAAGACAGATGGAGTATTGGTGGATGACAAGCTGACTGTGAGCCGGCAGTGCACCCTTGTGGCCAGGAAGGCCAATAGTATCCTGGGGAGGCGATCCTCTCCCTCTACCTGATGAAGCCACATCTGCAGTATTGTGTACAGTTCTGGGCTTAGTACAAGAAAGACAAAGAGCTACTGGAGAAGGTCCATGGAGAGCCACAAGGATGATCAGGAGGCTGGAGCATCTCTCCTGAGAAGAGATCGTATGAGCTGGGCCTGTTTAGAGAAGAGAAGACTGAGAGGGGATCTCATTAATAGAACCATAGAATCAACTAGCTTGATGATCTTTAAGATCATCAAGGGCATCTCATTAGTGCATATAAGTATTTCATAGGTGAGTGCCAGGAGGATGGTGCCAGAGTCTTTTCAGTAGTGCCTAGTGACAGGATGAGGAGCAATGGCCATAAACTAAAACACAAGACATTTCACCTCAACATGAGGAAGAACTTCTTTATGTTCAGGGTGGCAGAGCTCTGGAACAGGCTGCCCAGGGGGGTTGTGGAGGCTCCTTCTCTGGAGAACTTCAAAACCACACTTCTCTGGAGACATTCAAAACCCACCTGGACATGTTCCTGTGTAACCTGCTGTAGGTGGCCCTGCTTGGCAGGGCAGTTGGACTGGATGATATCCAGAGGTCCCTTACAACCCTAATGATTCTGTGACTCTGTGATGTTAAACAGAACTGGACGTTGTATTGACCCCTGGAGTACTCTGCTCATTACTGGTCTGCAACTACATTTTGTATCACTGATTATCACCCTTGGGGCCCAGCTGTTTTGCCAAGATTACGTATTAATAATATAGTATTTTATCAGTATGATAGAAATAAAATAACATCTACAATCTGAGAGAAACCAGAGGATGCTACATACTTGTCTACGTAATAGTGAAAAGATACTAGTCTTTTCATTTATATGAAGTAAATGGAAGAATTTTTCTACCATTGTTTAGTAAAGTGTTAGCTGATTATTTCTGAGACCAGAGAGTTCTGAAACTATTCTCCTGGGCATGCAGAGAAGTCACATGAGAATGTCATGGCCTCAACAAGGCGGAGATTAGGCTTCCTCTCATCAGTAATTTCCCCAAAGTATGTGCGTGCCACCATGGCTAGCCTCCCAGCAGGAGCTGTTAATGAGTGGTGTGCATTCATTCCATTTGTTTGTTTTCCTCAAACATGACTCTGAATTTGCAACTTGAGTTGAAGTATGGGTTCATTATAGTCTTCACAATAAAGTCCGCGTGGTGCTTCAGCAGACAGGAAATCAGCCATCAGTGGGGTAGAATTTCCTTCCTTCCAGCCTGGGAAGGGCATGGCACCGTGACCTGCCAGAAGTATGTTAGCTTTTCCAAATAGAGAAAATAACTTCTGACTAATTTAAGGATCTTGGAGACTGATTTATATCGTCATGGTGCTCTGAAAGTCTGCAGGAAAAAGGCTGTGTAAGTAAGTTACGTGTTGATGCCAGCTGTTGCTTCTCTTGAAGTGCAGTTTGAGTACACAGACTGAATGAAAGCATCAAGTTACTGCTCTCACTGGTTAAGTAAATAAGCATTGCTTGTCAACCGATACAGAGAGTAAGAGACTTTTGGATTTTATTGGCATAAATGGCCTAACTTCTCTCTCATTCTTGCTGTTTTGGGGTTTTGTGCTTTTTCTTCTTTGCTTTTTCTTCATTGGTCAGTAATTAATGGGGTGAAATTTAACAAGTCCAGATGCTGGATTCTGCACCTAGGATGAAGCAACATAGGACACAAGTATAGACTGGGAGAGAAGTGGCTGAAGGGCAGCCCTGCAGAAAGGGATTTGGGGATGCTGGCCAAAACAAGCTCAGTCAGTGGTGTGCCCTGGCAGCCAAGAGGGCAAACTGCACCCTGGGGTGCATCACACACAGCAGAACCAGCCAGTCAAAGGAGGCGATTATCCTGCTGTATTCAATGTTGCACAGCCTCACCTTGAGCAGTGTGTTGCAGCTCTGGGCCCACAGTTCAGGAAGGATGTGAAAGTCCTTGAATGCACCAGATGAGGGCAGCAAAGCTGGTGGAAGGGCTGGAAGGCATGTCCTGTGAGATGCAGTTGGTCACCACGTTAATCGTAGATGGTAGCCAAGTTCCTTGGAAGATATCTTCCCTAATCATTGTCTGTCTGACCTGCCTGCACATGCATCTGTTGATGAATAAATACAACCTTCACTTATCTGAGAGCTGGGACACTGTGTAATGTGTCCTGTACACAGTGGAGTAGAGGTTGGGACCAGTTCACCGTGATAAAACTGTGTGTTGACGTGCATTGGAGACATACTTTATCAAAATGCTCTTGAGACCCATGAGTGAAGGATTCCGAGGGAACTGGGGTTGTTTAGTCTGGAGAAGAGGAGGCCTAGGGGCAACCATATTGCAGAGGTGGGGGTCAGTCTCTTCTCCCAAGTAACAAATGCGATAGGAACAAGAGGTAACGGCCTCAAGCTGCGCCAGGGGAGGTTTAGGTTGGATATTAGGAAAAATATCTTCACCGAGAGGGTGCCCAGGCGTTGGAACAGGCTGCCCAGGGAAGTGGTGGAGTCACCGTCCCTGGTGTTCAAAACCCGGGTAGATGAGGCCCTCAGTGACATGGGTTAGTGGTGGACATGGCAGTGTTGGGGTAATGGTTAGACTTGATGTGATGATCTTCAGGGTCTCTTCCTACCTAGTTGATTCTGCGATCCTGTGATTTGCAGTTTTCTGTATAATTGAAGAAACTGCAGGATTTAAATGGCTTTGTGCAGTATCTGAATGCAGTGTATAATTGCAAAGAAAGTTTTGGGTTTTTTTTTTTGCTGAAAGGTCACAAAGCACTGCTTTTTGTCAAAGTGCAGTTGAAAATACGAAAGAAAAAAGGTATCTGTAACTTACAGGTCAACTGTGTGTGTATACAGTGTTTAGTAGCATCACTTGTGTGTGCTGTAGCTGTGCATAGGTGCTTATACAGCATATGCAGAATGGATCTCTGAGCATCCGTCAGTACGGAAGTGTTCTGCTCTGAAGCGGATTGAGAGGTTTTAAGTCTGTGTCCTTCAACATCTCCTAGCTTCCAGTAGTGTATGCCATGCAAGGTAGCTAACCTGTTTTCTCCAGCCCAGGGTAGACTTGCGTGTTAGCTGTATTGCTCTTGCAACAAAGGTGAGTTTCCCCCCACACTCCCCTATTATTTTTCTTCAGCAAAATATAATAAAGTACGTGAACAATATGTTTCCCTGTTTGCTGTGGGTTTTTGGTCTGAGGTATCTCCCTGTTTCAGGGTCCACTGCAGAGGCTGTCTCTTGTTTCTTGTAACTGTTTCTTAAGCCCTGTACATGTGTTGTGATCAGTTTGATAAAATACACTGCTATCTGGCCTCAGTCTTTAAAGAGTTGTAGCATGTACCAAAAGTAACACCTCTTACACGCCAGAAAGAACTTGGAAGAGCACAATTTAAAGATGAAAAAGTTACATAGATCAAAAAGCACAACCTTTCCTGGTTGTCTTGTCTTTGCTCAAGCTACTTGTCTGTAAAACGGCTGTTCTGGCAGCAACAGCAGAGGATGGAAATTACGGGAAGCAGAAGTATAACTTAATTAAACACTTACTTCTTTCTTAGATGTTAAATGGTGTTTATATCTAAAGAAAAAGTTTGTATGGCTTTCGCCCTCATAATTTTGGCTGTATATATATATATAT
>NW_009934417.1:0-14177 GCF_000696875.1 Nestor notabilis
CCTCTGGATGGCATCCCTTCCCTCTAGCGTAGCAGCCAAGCCACACAGCTTGGCGTTGTCGGTGAACTTGCTGAGGGTGCACTCAATCCCACTGTCCATGTCACGAACAAAATATCGAACAAGACAGGTCCCAACACCAGTCCCTCAGGGAAACCATGTTGAAAATAAAATGTGTTCTTTGTTAGGCTGGCTGGTCTTTCTTGAATAAATAAATTATTAAGTTAGGAGACAATACTACTATGCATAATGATAGTCTTAAAAAATAAAATCATAATAATTGAAAAAAACCCTGTAATAATTAAAAAACTGAATACAATCCACACATTCTACCTAAGAATTACTAGAAGTAAGTGACAACTTGTCTTTGGCTTGCCTAAACTCAGTTTAGGGTGGGGAGTGGGGAGAGGAAAAGGGAGTTACTGGTAATATGAGTATTTGTTAAATCTTTGTTAATTATTGGCTGATAATATTCTGTTGAACAGAAGAAGCATTTGCTAACTGCACCTTCAAGTAGCTGATACACAATGGTTGCCAGTGAAGTAATTTAGCACAAAGAAAGAGAGAGCAATTCACTCCTCTCTTTCTCATTTGCAAATGGAATTTATCTTACTCTGAACCTCTTTGCCTTGAATACTAAAGGTAGCCCTGGGAAATACCCTGTGAACCACTGTTGTATACAAAAAAGAAGGTCTCCAGGAAGTATACCCATGAAAAAGGCATCTTCACAAACATCCTCATCATGGCCTTAGATGACATAACGATTCCTCTCAGTTTATCTTAGAGCAACCTCTCTTCCTGTTCCTGAACCACCATTGCAAGAACACCTGTGAATATGATTTCTTTTCAATTATTCCTTAACTGGGAGCAAATAGGGCCACTGTTTTATTAAATAATAAATATCAAAACTGTGAAAATAGATGGCCACTTTTTTCTCCTAAGGGATCTTGCACATAAAGTATGTTTCCTCGCCTTTCACCTACTTTGGAATTAACTTTAAAAAGTTCCCCCTTCTTCCTTCCCAAATTTAACCCCATTTAAAATGGTAATTTGAAGACTCTTTTCTGATTACATAATATAAAAGGGTAAAATCTGTGCTAATTCAGGAGCTGGTCCATTAAATAATCTCACACCCATCTGGGGAGAGAACTAATCATTCATCAGGAGAGCAAGGCAGACAGCTGGTCTGGGAACAACTGCAGCCATTCAGTGCTAGACTATTTTCACATCCAATTTTAATCTATTTCTGCCTGTTTTCCCAATAGCTTTATCATGGCCACCAGAAAGTTTGGAATGATTACTTACCAATTCTTTCTCTTAAAAATAAAAAGGTAAAGGAGGGAATCACTAAGGGAGAGATTTCTGTATCCCTGTATTTCTGCTGCCTAAGTGTTCCAGGTGCTGGCTGTCTTAGAAATAATTCTTCGTCTTTCAAAAATAAATCTACATGCAGCTATCCACTGCACAGTGGTGTTTCTGTGCCCATTTGGAGACAACCTTGCAACACATCTGACAATCTCTTTGTCACTGAAAGTCAGGAGAATCAAACTCTTTAATACCAACGTAGCATTAAGAAGTAGGCATTATTTATTATGGCGCTGGATGCATGGGAGACAACTCTACCTAACAAGAATGGTGATTCTTAAAGGTTTCTTGCTTATAAACATTCATCTCATACATCTCATGCATATCATAATTTCTTCCCAGAACTAACTAGTATAGGTTACCACCCTCTAGAGCATGTGCAGTTTATTTTGAGTGAGGGTCCCAAGGGTCTTTGGGACCCCTGGTGGTCATATCTTTGTTGACCTTTAGCTGAACTCTCATTATCTTCCTTTTAGCCTTTCCTGACTTTGTGAGGAATGGTTCCCAGTTCACTGAGCTGGAGCAGTTTGTGAAGAATGGTTCCTAGTTCAGTGAGCTGGACAGGTAAAGACTGCTTTTTAAGTTTTGTCTTGTTCCGTCTTGACATATGTGGTTTTCTTTAGCTAAAGTTTAACTTGGTTTGTCTCAGCTATTAAAATCACTCCTCTCCTATCATCTTGATTGTCATATG
The DNA here is from genome assembly GCF_000696875.1 of Nestor notabilis. Taxonomy (NCBI): domain Eukaryota; kingdom Metazoa; phylum Chordata; class Aves; order Psittaciformes; family Psittacidae; genus Nestor; species Nestor notabilis. The sequence continues at coordinate 2,054 of NW_009934417.1, forward strand.
GCAGCAGTAGTTGGTCTACATTGTTTGTGGTTCCAGGAAGTGCAGAAGCTGAAATCCTGTTTAAATGCTGTAAAGGATGTAAGAGGAGAAACATTATTCTTTTGTAGAATTGGATCTAATTTTGCCTTTTTTTTTTTTTTTTTCTTTTTCCTATAAGTTCTAAAACAGGCAAATACTGTATAAACCTAGCCAGGACTTTTCTCATTTGAGTCACTGACTGTCTCTAAGGATGGTCAAAACTTTGTTCTTTTATCAGTCTTTATTTCCCCTCTGCCACCTTTCATGTCTACTGATATACATCACTAAACATTAGCTTCAAATACACTGAAGAGAAGGAAAATCAGAAGCCACAGTTTCCTTATGCTGAGGTCTAATTCCACACTACATCTGCAAGGCCATGTAGATGCTCTTGTATGAGAAATATTTTGTTATTTTTTCTCATCTCTGAATAGATGTTGTAGTCATAATCATTGCAATAGGCAACAAAGCTGTGTAGAAAACAATGTAGATTAGCACTCTTTTAGTACTGGCAACAACCACAAGAATAATTGTCTTTTAATCTACTCATTGTCAGAGACATACACACTTTATAATAACTGCATGCATATATTCTGAAACACATTTCCGGTTCCCAAGACAAAACTTTGGTTATGCTCTACAAATTCAGTTCTTCAGCTGCTTCTAAGGCATGCACGTGTGTATTCTGCTTCTGACTTTCTTCATCCTTAGCTCAAAGCTATCATTACTTAGACATATGCCTAAAAATCATCAAAATTCAATAACATCTTCTGAATCAACAAATGTTATAAACTAAGCGTATATTGGAGACCACAGTACTGTATCTCGAAAACAACCAACTATGAATGTACAGAGTCCTGAAATCCTAAAGTGAAGTATGAGGAGGACATCAGCATTAAACAATAGAAAGTCCAATGTTATATCCATACAAACCCATATTTTCTACAGTGAAACCCATAGCCTGGAGTGAATCATTTTACATTTTTCACGGAAGGATCTAAAAGGATTTAAAACATCAACCTAGTAGTTAAATCAGCTAACAAGGTATATTGAAGAGAAGTGTCTGCCAGAGAGAAAAGCAGAATGATTCAATCTGTCTTGCTACCTTAGCTACTACAGTGTCTGCTTTGAAAGGGGCATGACTGTGGATTATTTTCCCTGATCCCTGAGTGTATTCGTTGCCTCCAAATAGTTGCAAATGTTCCACAGTTGTCATTTGTGTTGAGTTCCTTTGTGTAAGTCTAGTTCTATGTGAGCCAGGCATTGTGGCATTGGGCCACTTCAGGAAAAATAAAAGGGATCTGATCTGGCTCAGCTATGCCGGCACCAACCCTTAGGGCTCTGAAAGGCAGTTTCAGGCATGCTCAAGAGAGAAGCGTGGATGCCTGAGAAGCTCACAGGCATACATTGGATACAAGATCGACTTCAGCATTTACGAAGCTATGTGGAAGAGGTTCAACCTCAAAGACGTTGTAAATTTGGAAAATGTAGAGGTATCCTAACTCAGCAACCATCCTCTGAAAGTCACTGTATCATACAGTTTTCAAAAACAAGAAAACTTTGAATAAACAGTTAAAATGAGATTTTCCTTTTTGTTTATATTTCACTTATAGACTCTTTGTTGGTAGTATGTAGCATGTGTTTTTGCTATTGTCTTTGCAAGTATTTGTCTGTAAATAGAGCAGTTCATTCATTGTAATTATACTCAGATCTCCACTTACCACCACACCTATCTCATTTGACTAACTTAAAGTGATGAATGTAATTGCCATTAAATGTAATAAGTTAAAACACTAACAGTTGAGTAGTCTTACTTGGCAAAAAAGGATATTTAAGAAAAAAATCTCCATTCTTCTTTTCTACTATAAATCATTTAGGAGTTCATGTTCAAATAGGCAATGTACAAAATAGCAAAGTGTAAATTATCAGTGTGTTATTGCACTAAAATAGTCTGGTAATCAGTCACAAACAAGGTAGTGCACAAAGTCTGAGAAAGACAGAGGCGAGGCTGGGAAGGTGTTTGCGGTCAGTTCACAACAGTGCCTCTCTCCTGTTCCTTCCTCCTCACATTTTTCTCCTGCTCCTTCCTGGGCTGTCCATAAGCAACAATTCCTTCAGGAAATAACCACCTGCTCTGGCATGAAGATTACCGCCAAGACCTGACCAGATAAACGTTATACAATGCTCTCAAATCCTACACTCTCATCAAGAGAAAATACTTACTTTTGACATTCTTACAAATATAATAATTCAACTATGGGACAGGAGTTCAGTTGTAAAGTTACTCCCAGAGGATTTCAGCAGCTCTGTTCAGTTCTAGTGAAGATGCTCTGTTTATACAAATTTACTACAGACAAAATTACCAAGTTACGTACATGCCTAAAGATTAAAATAGGCAATATTATTTTTGAGGGATTTTAAGCAACCTAAATGACACCAGTTTCAAACTTAATGTTTTCAGAAGTGGTTTATGGGTAAATACACATAGGAGTTGTTGATATTCTAAACATGTAACATAATCATTTAAAATAAATGTATAGTTATCGTAAATGTAGGAATTTGGCAAGACAAACAAGAAAGTTTAAGTTAAAAAGCAGAGTAGGATCTATTTTACCCAAATGAATAAAGAATGTAGTTTTCATTTTAATAAGAATAAGTCTATTTAAAATCAAGACAGTGAAATAATTTAAATATTAAATTGAAAAATAAGATGCGCTTGCCTCCAAGTGAAAAAAAGGTTCTTATTCATTTGCATATGAAAAATGATTTGATTGATACATTATAAGAATTCTGTTGTTAAGATGTGAACATACTGAACTTAAGGCCATACAAAATGTTAAATCTTTCACCTGCCTTCAATAGTAATTATTTAAAAGAATTGGTTTAATTTATTTAATACTGAGAGAGCTCAACAGATTAGATTTACAACATCTTTAAAACAGAATCTGGAAGATCATTGTATGCATTAAGCATGTGAATTAATTTTAAGTATGAACATTTCATACAGCAAAACAAAGTTATATTCTAGATTCAGGGAATTCACATTGATAGACAACAAGAGTTTCAGTGACTTTAAGACATTGCAACCCTGATTTAACAAAGCAGGTAAGCAGAGAAAACCAACACTGGTTTCAATAGGTTGAAATACATGCCTAAATGTTTTCTGGGTAGATGATGAATCAGGATTTTCAGACATAGCTGTTCGGATGGAGTATCCTCAAAATGATGAAACAATAACACGAAGTTTCACTCATATGAGCCTTCCCCTTTAAAGGATTCACACGTAAAATACAGTTTCATTTTAAGCTTGATAAAAGGGACCCACACTTATAAATCAAGTATTTACTATGTATGATAGAAAAAACATGAAGATAAGGTCTGAAAAGCAAACCTGATTAAAGGATATCAGAGAATAAAAGTGGGTGTAAGGCCAGATAATTATCTAGACTACATAAGAATTCACAAAGATACCTCTCAAAAAGTAATAGGGAGGTCACCACAAAAGAAGAAAATGCTGATTAAAAAAACTAGAATTTTTAAAATATTATCATCATATGCTATTAAATTGCAGTTCTTTAATATCATGTGCTCAAACTTAGTTCCATTTATGAAGTTTTAAAAACTCTTGTGACCAGCCACATACGAGTTAGAGACTGTAGAGTCTGCTGAAGTTTCATGAAGAGATAGAGGTGGAGTTCTAAGTGTAAACTGATTATTTCTGTAGTTCACAGGACATTGAAAGACAGCCCAACAGTAGGTTGTTGGGGTTTTTTTCTTTTTCTGGAGCAGTGCTTTGGAATTTCTTGTAGCTGCCTGAGGCCACTGGACTTTGGCAGCACTGAAAATGAATTTGTGTTTACTTTGAAAGATCTTTCATAAAGACATTTCTTCTTAACAATTAGATAGCAAAACTTGTAACCATAATGAAGTTATCAAAGGTATGGGAATTGGAAGCAAACTCCAGAAATTTATATCATACTCACATTACATTGATTCCCTTTACTGCAATTAGAGGGATTATAAACCAAACTAGTACCAGATAAATAAAGTTTTATAGTGTACTGTTGTGGGGATTGAAGGATTCTGGGTGGAGAAGAACGTAAGCCATTCACACACACACCAAACTGCTAAAAAGTTTATTACAATATCTGGAGAACCAACAAGCTAGAAAGAGAGATAAAGGCTACCAAAGAATAGATCAGGCACAGAATCTTACTGATCCACACACTTGTCCAGTGACCAGAAGGCCAGCTCCGAGGAGCATCGTGAAGAAATGGGGTGGCAGGCACTACTTTTGCAGGTGTCCCCACGGAGGTAATGTCGACCATAAATGATAGTTGGATCTGTCTCCTTCCCGATCTCCTCTGAACCCCAGGCCTTCTATATGCCAAAAAGTGCTGACTCATCCCAAAGCAGGGGGCCAGCCTGCGTCAGGAGGACTGGCCATGTTCGCTCTTTGCCATGCACACTCACTCTAGATGATTAGGATGGTCCACCACAGACCAGTTCCACAGTGTTAGACCCATCCAGAACATGTACTTACACACTGGTGCAATTCTGTTCTGTTTCAAGAAAGAAAATCCCACTGTTTCAAGAAAGAAAATATACCTGGACTAGAAACAGTCTGACTGAGAACAATGTACAAAAAAGATGCATGTAGAGAATATTTCTGGATGTGATTTCAAAAGACCATTAAAATTATGAATCATATTATAAAAGTATCTGCATAACATTGAAACTGTTTACTACTGAAAATGATGGATTACTAAGCAGTGTTGTAAAACTGGACGATATTTGTTCTCTCTCTGAGTGTAATAAGCACTAAAAATTACAAACTATTTATTTATCAAACATAGAATATAGATAAAACCAGGTTTTATAGAATTAACATTAGCTATATAAAATTAATTCATTGGAATATATATTTAATGTATTCTTTCATACACTTCAGATGCAAAAGAGCCATAAATGATCAGATTTACCTGAATTCTTCCTATATTTGTTAAATAAGGGGCACATTTAAAAAACAAACAAAAAACCCAACAACAACCCTCCACAAGTCTATGCAGCATATAAGAAGACTTAAGATCCAGCATCATATGCCAGACTCAAATTTTGTTACATGCACATTTTATCTGACCCAGAACAAGAATCAAAATTCTGTTCTGCACAGCTGGTGCAATGTAATATTGTTTTACTGCCAAGAAATATGTGTGAACACAAAAAGAACTAGATGACTTATTAATATTGTTCCTCTAACATTTAGACTTTTATGAGGACATCCAGAAATTTCAATAAAGTGTAATAAAAAGTTTTATATTTGGCATATTACAGAATAGTAATGTAACAGGCTAACCTTAAGCAAAGATGAAGGATGCAGCAATTCTAACAGCTCAGACTTCCTACTGTTGTTACAAGTGTTTACTCCAAGTGAGGATGCAGCATAAAGAAATTCAAATTCTTTTACAATGAGTTTTTATTTTGATTCTTTTTTTCTAAATCCAAGGCTGATAAACTAAAAGTACATTCTCCCTGCCCCAATCCCCACTCTAAAAATACAGAAAGAGAGTGAAGGGGAATGTAGGTCATAACAAAAAGGTTTGAGCTTTCCTAATTCTAATTACTCGAGTCCCAGTCAAGGAGAAGAAAATTAACCATGGCATTTACAGCATTATATTCAGGATGTGTTAGAGTGCTTTGCAATGTTGACTCCAAGTTTTAAGTAACCTCTAAATAATAGAGGTTTAGCTTCTAAATAAGAGAGGTTTAGATAAATGTATTTAGCTTCTAATTCTTTGGAGGTTTGAAGAAGTCTTTCATGCTTATTTTTTTGTCAACTAGAAATATCCAACAGACATTTTTCAAATATTGACTTCTTATTTATTATTTGGTTGGTTTTTGCATGGGTAATTGATGCTCACATCCATTAGGTGAATTCAGCATTTGTCAAGAAAACAAAAAAGAAAAATACCATCTTTATGATAACCTCAGAACTACAACTGCCTGTCTACCAATCTATCATTGCTGGCCATGATGTGTACTATTAGAGGACTTAATTCTTGTTCTTTGTGATGATGTGAGGACTGTACCAGTAGAGTAGAGTGTCAGCATCAGCATGGTAACCTGACTGATGGGGTGAAAAAAAAATAATGAACACAAGACAAGTTTTCTTTTTGTTTTTTCTTGCTAGAATGTGTGTCCAGAAAGATGTCAAAAACTCCTGTGATTTTCTGACAAATCAGTAAATTTTTAAAACTGGTAGTGCATCTCACAAATCAGGTTTGGGGCCAACTCCTACTTGAGTAAATGAGTTCTTTTTAAATTATCTACTGCAATAGCTACATTGGTCATACACACTACTAATTACTGCGCTTAATTTTGTGGTTAGCATGAAAGTATTAAAAAAATACTAATGTCATAAAAACCCCTCTGAATTATGCTGAGAGGGAACATAAGGTTACATTAAAAAAACGCAGGCATATTTTGGATTATGTTACTACTTTAAATTAAGAAAACCGGGGAATAAAATTTTAAAATGTCCACCTCTAATTGTTGACATAGGTAAACAACCACATATTTACAATATTTGGTTCTGTAAATTGCAGTTTTCTGTCTTGGAGAAATTTGTTTCTTTTTTGTGTGGTATATTTAGAACAACTGATTATGAGTCCAGCTCGCAGGCTGGAGAGATCCTGCTGAGTCACAAAATACATTGGTCTAAAATGTAGAAATCATATTCGTAATTCAGTTGTTCTGAACACATCACACATAAAAAGGCAATTTCTCCCTGCAATGTTATAAATAAATAAAAATCTTTAGGAAAGCTCCACCTTTAAATATTCAGGTTTTTATTTTCTTCTTCTTCTTTCAGTTTCCAGCCTCAGATTAGGTAATCACCACAGCAGGTGGATCCCACAAAGCTGTTCCTGATTTCAGCACTCTTCATACATGCTCAGGCACTTACCAATATGGATCTATTACCTGGATCTTAGCCAGAGTTGCACCTAGTGCAAGTATTTAACTTTTCTATCCATTTCAGCAGCTGAAAATGCAAGAAGATAAATTTCTGCATTTGTGTCAGTGAGTAGTACCTAGAGTGAGCAACAGAAGTTTCTCCAGCATGTTACTGTGCGCCCCTCAAAATCCCCTATGTTCCCTTGCACGTTTTTGCAGTCTGCATATGTGCTTGAACTCAGATTGTGTGCACAGAAAGTCAAAGTATATTTGCAAAATAGAAAGCAATAATAAAAATATATATTTACATAAATATATATGTATTTATGTAATTTATTAATTTATGTAGTATTTATTATTTATGCAAATAATATTTACATAAAACATTAAATAATAATGTAAATAATGAGCCTATAACAAAACTGTTAAATCTTTTTAAAGGTACCTTGCTTCAGAGCTGTAAATGTCTGTGCAGGTTTTTGTAAAAAGGGCAGGGAACACTAGAAAGCAACATAAAAATTGAGGAGACTGTAAAACACTAGTTAGTTCACTTATGCTAAATTATAAATTATGCCATACAACAGAATATTTAATCTTGATTTTTCTTTAACTACACTGATGGTCCTTTCACAATCCTACTAAAGAACACCCAAGATATATTCATGCATGCTAAATAGGTGGTTTAAGTTAATCTTTGTCACACTGTCAAGTAGGTGAACAGATGCTATTCATACTTTTCTGTGAAACATCTGTAAAGTGTCACCGAAAATAACATAGAAAAAAAATCTCAGGGGTTTAAAGCAGAATAGTTTAAAAAGAGAGAGAAAGAAAAAGAATCACAATCTCTTATACTGAAGGCAACTACCTAGACAAAAGGAAGGGCACAGAATGCTGATGACGTCATTGCAGTCATGTCCCAGGAGCAGTAGTTTGTTCCATGATTATTTATGCCTGAAAAATCCCAGTTCACAAACTGGTATTTTACTGAAGAACACAGTTCTTAAGGATTATATTCCAGTAGTTGCCACTAAATAATACTGACCCCATTGACCTCCTATGAATGTCAATGAAAAAATTCCTAATGATTCCACTGAGAAATTCCTTAGCACTATCCAAGCATAAAGGTTGGCACATCTAAATAAAGAAGCTATTAGCCTTGAGAGTTGCTGGTCATTTTCATTGTCTGCTCAATATACAATGTAATCTTTATACATTTACTCTAGTACTGTGTTATAAGCTTTTATGTATATTTCCGTCACACTGTTTTGGTTTTGATTTTGTTTTGTTTTAGTTTGGAGTATCCACAATAGTAAAATATTCATATATCTGTTATTGTTCCCACTAATTGGCTTGTGACTCCAGTGGGGATTGCTGATGAAAGGAAGGAAAGAATTAACAGCAGGAGGTTGTGGTACAGGGCACAGCTCCAGATCTTTAAAAGTGAGACTGTAAAAATCACCAGTTTTCTATTTTATCACTTTAATTTTATTCTCATAATCACAACATGGGTCAGGTTTTAACCTCAATAAGCATATTTTTTCCTAATTAGTTTGAGTCTATGGTAATACAATATTATACTTAATTTAGCTTTCATGATGTCTTTGAACGAGCCAAGGAAACAGAATAATCATAAATATGATTATTTTATATATGACAATTAGTGAGACTGAATAATCCTGAATTATCTTTTTTTCTTTTCTTACACCTCTCCCCCATCCTCTCAGAGGACAGTCTCTGTCATCACACTGAATGAGCTGCATAGATCCACTGTAAAATGTTAGTTAACATCTATTCCTTTGAGGATTATTTTTTTTCTAGTGGCTGATGGCAGAGAAAGCTTTTATTTACTGAACCATATTTTCAGACACCACCTTGTATTCTGGGACCTGTGAACTGATAGATGTAGCTATTTGTCCTGATAATGTATACTCACTTAAGAGAAAAAATCCTGGAATATTTTAGTAGCCTAAATTCTATTTAGACTTACTAGACATACTTGTTGTTAAATAGCTGTTGTGTTTACAGATTTTAGTAAATATAATCATAGACTAAGAACATATGATCAGCAAAATAAGAATAAAAAAAACCTGAAACAAACAGCTTTTTGTTTGCTTTTCTGACTTTTATTAGTTAATAAGGATGAGAAAGAAATCACGTACAAGACAAAACTCATTTTATGATGCTGAAAGCAGACAATAATGTGAACACTGTTAGTAACAGGTGAAAACTGATGGTTCGTGTAGTATATAATACGTTATGAAATTTAAAATTTCCAGTCTAATGAGATAACTTTTAAAGTCCTTAAGATTGATGATCATGGAGTGCAAAGTAACTATATTGAACAAAATGTAAGGCAAGGCCTCTCCACTGTGATTTGTGAATCAGTGATCAGATCTAATGATTGGAAGTAAACAACCTAAGAACCAAGAGTTGGGCAAGCTGCGTTCAGTCCCTTCAGTGTTGCTTTCATTCTTTCCTTTAACCATCATCAGTTTCTCAGAAGTCTGGTTCAATAACCCTCAATGATTCTTTGTTGGGTCAGTTGTGTGAGTAATTTTATTTAATTCTTGTCTTTATGTTATTGTTGGGAAACAGAGAAAATGCTTTATACTGACATATTTTGATGTTCTAAAATTTTTAAAAAGAGATGGTGTTCATAAGTTTGTTTGATCTTGATGAAATTCATTCATCAGGTGAATGAATGTTGTTAGACTTACTATCATAAACACTTTTGACCCTGGACAGAAATAGAACTGAGGCAGAGGTTCCAAGTGCCCTGAATGCCAGAAAACCAGTTCATCTATGTAGTAAAATTTAGATAAACAATGAAAATCCCTGTTGCTTGGATTTATTTGTAGGTATGTAGGTAGATATATTGAAATATGGGACCTAAACTTTATTATTCTCATTTCATTACAGTTCCTGAAAATACACGTAGACATAATTCTAATATACTAATCATAACTAAAATCACTCTTCTAAGGATTTTGTGATTTCTGGACATAACCATAGCTATCACATGCTATTATCATTAATGCTCTTGAATGAAGCACTGCTTTCAATATTGATCTTACCCTTACGGGCTGCTGCAACTCTACAGTCTTTCCCTTCTCTTAATTGTTTGGGTTTTTTTGACTTCATTACAAAACTTCCCCCCCTCCACCCAATTTATTCATTCTATTTCATTCCATACTGCATTCCTTCTCACCAGAATTCCTCTCAGGTTTTAAATGATTTAGGAAGATAAACATTTTCAAGGTTTGTTTTGTTTTTCTTTATATTCTGCTATAGATCTTGATTGCTCCTTATTACCACTGTTTGATTGGATGCAGGTTAAAATAACTGACAGTCTTTGTTTAGAATGGGGCTTTTGATTCTCTGACTGCTGGCTCTAGGTGGACAGCTAGAGATTATTTGTTGGCAGGGATTGTGACAGACATTATCACAGTCTGGCATAGTAATAAGCTTATTTCCATGCAAATGAGCTCATAACTTCACCCCTGCCCCCAGCTTTAGGACAATGATTCATGTATCAGACTACTGTTACCAATGATTCTGATCATCCTTCTGAGGAGTTTAAAATTTAGCGCCATTGCCCTCTGTAACCAGAAAGATGAGGGTAATTGATAATATCTCAGATTCAGGGAGGATGTCTGCTAGTTACTTAACTGTCATGCAGTATCTGACATACAAGAGTGAATGATGTCATCAATACCTAAATGTAGTATTTTATCAGCTTTTACTATCTAGTGACAGTAAATTGATTTTGAACTGCAGGATATCAAGGCTTAAAAGACAATAAAGCTTAAAGCTTTTACAGGTTTGTAGTGCATTGATAGGTGATCTCAGGGCAACAGCAGGGTGCAAAGGCTGAGCAAGGGCAAAGTGTGTCACTAAAAAAACTTCATCACTTAAGAACATATCAGTCAGATTGTGAACACTATTAAGTGGAACAAGGAAGGATTTAGGACCAGAGTTCAAAGTAGAAAGACATCCAAACTGAACAACATTTCCCAGTATTGGCTAGACATTAAGGCCTTATTATTTAGTGATTTTTACTGTTGTATATTAATACAATATATTCTAAACCACAAATCTTTCTAACTGCAGTCTCTCTCTTTTCCCCCAACCAGAGTCACCTGCTTTATTCAAGAAATGCAATTTGGTGAGTAATATGAATACATTTGATTATAAAACAGATAAACAGTCTCACTTTCTTTGACATGAATAGCAAACTAATTAGCTGCTGTAGTAGGATTTTGAGTGTTTATTTCCTGTTTAATGAAAAGCTGACACAGTGGTCATTAACATCTTAGGATGTACTCAGCCTAATATGCAAAACATACAAAAATTAACACAATAAATGTTAGAACAAACAGGATATAAAATGTTTAGATTAATTTAACTCATTAAATAATTCCATCTTTACACTAACCCATTAACACAGACAGTTACAGTATCTTCCACTGTGTACTACACTCAAATAAATGTACCTTGCATACCTGCTATTTGTATTTACATAGTCTTCTATTAAGAACAGAACTATGGCTGTTATGATCACCTCTAGGAAAAATGAGTTCTCAAAAAAGAGCAATCTCTTTTACTCTTTGTAATATTTACATATACACACAAAGTGTTGGACTACCAAAAGAGGAGGGTTTATCTGCTTTTCTGAGGACACACAGATCCTCCAGTCTGCCCTTAGAGTCCTTATACAGTTAATTTGGAACATTAGCTCATTCCCATCTGTTCATTTATAGATTTTTTTAAGCATCTTATTTTCTTCCAAAAATAACTTAAACTACGCTGAAGTTTTATGAAGATTGCCCACGTGAAATCACAAAGTTTGTGTAACCATAGATTTTCACCTGCACAGATCTCTCTCTTTTCTAAACAGCCAGAAAAGCACAGAGATAATATCATACATACCCACCGCCAATTCAGTGTTGGAATCCTAGTGCAAATTTAGCATTGTTTTGTCATTTCATCTGTTTTTTTTTTTGCCGAGGACAGGGCATGTGGAAATACCTACAGAATTTCATGAATGTCTTTGCTGCAGCTGTGTCTAAGGTTTTTATGTTATACATGCCCCATTTTCTGGGGTATGTATTTCCATCATACACCAAGAATAGCTTTCACAATAGGCATTCCT
>NW_009934417.1:14208-21860 GCF_000696875.1 Nestor notabilis
ATTCCTGTTCTTCCCAAACTGCATATGAAAAGAATATGAAATAATTTTTTAAATGAAAGTCAACATTTTTGCATTCTGCTCAAGAATTTTTAAGCAACACATACCTAAAAACTTTTTCCCCAAATGCAGACTTATTTCATTTCAGCCCCCTCCAGCCCAGAAGTATGAGAATGATGAGAGACCACAATGAGAAGTAGCTCCTTGGAAGAAAAAGTTCAACTAGACACATGAAAACTGTAACTGTTTTCACTTTCTTAAACTTCACATATATGCTACGCTGTTGTGGTTTAAGCCCAGCTGGTAACTTGGAACCATGCAGCCACTCACTCCCTCCCTCCACTTTTTCCTCCCCTCCTGTCCTGGAGGGATGGGGAGGAGAATCAGAGGAATGAAACTCCCACAGGTTGAGATAACAACAGTTCAGTAACTAAGGTATAATACAAACCACTACAGCTGCCACCAATAATAACAATAACGATAAGGGGAATAACAAGGGGAGAGGATACAATTGCTCACCAGCTGCCGACCGATACCCAGCCCGACCCGAGCAGCGATCTGGGCCTTCTGGGTAACTCCCCCCAGTTTCTATACTGGGCATGACGTGCTGTGGTATGGAATAGCCCTTTGGCCAGTTTGGGTCAGGTGTCCTGTCTCTGCTTCCTCCCAGCTTCCCCTCCTCCCTGGCAGAGCATGAGACTGAGAAAGTCCTTGGTCAGAGTAAACATTACTGAGCAACAACTAAAACCATCGGTGTTATCAGCGTTGTTCCCAGGCTGAAAGTCAAAAACACAGCACTGCACCAGCTACTAAGAAGGAGAAAAAATGACTGCTGTAGCTGAACCCAGGACATACACTTATTAATTAATAATCTGATCTGTTTAATCTTTTGGTGAAAACTTGTTTTTAGAGACAATCTTTCAGTCTGTTCCTTCTAACTTCCAGATACCATTTTTACAGAAAAAACTGCCATTGTGACCACTGCACAGACTGACTATACACTGGTGCCTGTGACAAGACAAAAAGTTGAACAGAGTTCTGTGGTGAAGCTATCTCAATCTTCAAGCATTAGTACACTAAAAAATACTCAAATTTCTGTGTCTTCAACTTAAGAAATAAAATCTTTGGCTTTTTATTATAACAAAAACATGAGGGCAGAGATGTCAAAAGGAATTAACAGCTTCACACACAAATCTTCCCTATCCATTTTGAGCTTGTATGCCTTTCATTTTCACTACTCAAAGACTAAGAACAAAAGCAAAGTCTGTGCATTCTCCTCTGCTCTTCAGGAAAGCCTTTTCACCTACTTTGTTGCTTCTTGTCTTCTCATGCCAATGTCCCAACTCCATAATGTGATCTTTACAGCCTTTCTGTAGCAATCACCCTCCAGAGCTTCTGGAGAGGAGGAATAAGCTCCTTCCCCTCACATCTCATTTTTGCTAAACAAAAGTAACACAATTCCAGAAGGAAAAACAAAACAAAAAATGCGCAAATCAAACCCAAAAACTAAACACCCCTCCAAAAAAACCCTCCAACCAAACTGAAAACACAAATCCCCCAACAAGTGTTCAGCACAGTGACACTTCTAGAACAGCTTCTTGTAACTTTGAAATAGTAGCAAGCCACGACATTTTCAAATATTCTGTTTTTTATGAAGTAACTCATAGAGAATTCTATTTGATATATTACTGTACGGGTATGTTATAATAAAAGTTTAATGCAGTTTTAAATCTGGTCTGCTGATCCTTGATCAAAAGATCTCTCTCTATTGGCCTTGATGTCAAGATGTTCCCAATAGCTGTATATTTCATGACTTTTAAAAGAGAACTATGTACTTTCAGATACCTCCCTGCATGGCTGGCAGCAATGTCTTCAGTTTGTGTGCAAGAGACATTCTTTAGAGGGAAGTGATTCAATAGCTATAACAGTGTATGCACATCCAGAACCAACTTTTCACCTTAAACATCTTGTATGGTATGTCATGCCTGCCTGAGAAGCCAACATGAGTAGACATGACAGAGACAAAACAGCAGAGGATCTTAACCTGTTCTGGTGTCCTCAACATAAGGACATGGAACTGCTGGAGTAAGTCCAGAGGTGGGCCATGGGGATGATAAGAGGGCTGGAGCACCTCCCATATGAAGACAGGCTGAGAAAGTTGGGGCTGCTCAGCCTGGAAAAGAGAAGGCTGCATGGAGACCTCATAGCAGCCTTCCAGTATCTAAAGAGGCCTAAAATGATGCTGGTGAGGGACTCATCATCAGGGACTGTAGCAACAGGACTAGGAATAATGGGTTCAAACTAAAACAGGGGAAGTTCAGGTTAGATATAAGGAAGAAGTTTTTACTGTGAGGGTGGTGAGGCACTGGAGCACGTTGCCCAAAGAAGTGGTAAATGCTCCATCCATGGCAGTGTTCAAAGCCAGGCTGAATGGAGTCTTGGGCAACATGGTCTAGTGGGAGGCTTCCCTGCTCATGCCAAGGCGCTTGGAACTAGATCTTAAGATCCTTTCCAACCCTAACCATTCCATGATCCTATCATTCTATTTGTAATGTAGCTGTTTTTTTCTGGTAAGAAAAACAATTTAATCCTGGGGCTTTGTTATTTCTCCCACAACAGATAACTTTCATTTGATACTCTTTTGAGGATTTACATTGGTCTAAATAGGCTATGATGGTTGCTGGTTATACCTTAGGTGAACAAATTCAGTTCAGCAATTAAATCATCCTTGACTTCTCAGACAGTTTAAGGAAGGTAGCCATAGCCAATCTAATGAAAATATCTGATTATCAGCTGTCTGTATTGAGCATTATGTTTGACTAAAGTATAATTTTTGTTTACTAAAATCTTCCTTGCAGAATATCATTCAGGTTGCCTATACTTCCTTCCTCTGTTTTCCTTCTGTTGTCTGAACTTTTAGCTTTGTTACAAATATTGGTTGAATAATATGAGCAATTGAGCTTTGATATTTTTGCTACATTGATTTGAGATGACTTTGTTTAGCTTCACCTTTTGCACCTATATCAAAGCTGTCAAAATACTCAGACAAACTACATTGTTAGGACTTTATGTATGCAGGCAGTTCTTGGACTCCCAAGAAGTGTTTATTGCTTAATTTAAAAATAATTCTAAATACAATGGCAGACAAGTGGATAAAAGCTTGAATAGAAAGAAAAATTTTGCTTTACCCAGTACATTTGCGTATTTCTTTAGCAAAGAGATAAAGTTAGATGATGTGCAAATCAGACCTGCCATCTCAGAAAATGTTTCATTACCTTTACAGGGTTACTGATCCTCTTCCACAGTTTCTAAACTCAGCAGAAGGATATCTTTCAATGGTCCTAAGAGAGTTTAGCACCTTAAGGACACATAGGTAGAAGAAGTCTGAAGAACTATACTGAAATAATGTATCATAACCAAATAGCTCAGTATCCCACCCATAGCACTAGTGAAAAGAATTAAAAAATAAACCAACAAACAAACCAACACTGTTTCTGCTCAAACCAAATATCTTGATTCTCCTTTCAATTTATTTATCTGGAATTTAGGACTCTGTGAAACAAACCCTTTTTATGACTCATCTTAATCTTAAAATACCTAATCTGTCTTGGTGACAACTTATTATTGTAACTATGTAAGAACTATTTAATGAACCAGATAACTGAGAATTGCGTGCAGAGGGAACCACTATAGAAGCCTATTTAATTTGCCTGCATAAGGATGGTTTCTCAATCTTTAGTTCTCTTTGCATCTTCAATAAGACATTCTTCTTGTCACTTGGTAGTGCTTCTGATGTGCAGTGTGTTGCATGCTTATTTTAGATTGCTGACATTTCTGAGAACTGTTGGTTTGATATACATGTATTAACAAAACAGAGTTGCTGAAAAATTAATATTTTGTTGGCAAAGGTCAGTTGTGTGATAATGGCTTTTACTTATTCAACAAAACTTTTTAAGGATGGTTACAGTAAATTAACCTAACTCCTGTCTGTCAATCAATACATGACCAAATGACATGTTTGCTGTTTCATAAACTGTTATAGTTCAGCATGTATTGTACTAAGCTATAAAAGAGCTAGAAGGAAAAAGTTTCTCACATGGACAAATTTACATGCTGTGCAGGTCAAGGTGGGTGTTTGTGGTTTATATTAGTGTAGTACATGAGGATAAAAGATTTTATATTAATACACTCAAGACAGGGCTTGGTGAGAAACTTTTTTTTTTAAATACTCTGGGTTCTTCATGCTTGCAGATGTTCACATACTTTTAGTCTTTTTCTTAGAGAGGGCCCATACTTAAGAAAACACAACCATCTTCTTCACAAAAAACTTCAGTGACCCTAAAAATAAATGTACTGTGTTAGCCTAGCAGTCCTTTCATTCTAGTATCTTTTTTGCAAACAGTAGCTGGTGAGAGACACTTAGGAAAAGGCTGTAAGAACACTAAATGCATAGAAAGATGCATCCTTTCATGCACTCTATTCTCTCCTATCTACTTACAGATTCTGAAAAGTTCTGCTTGACTAGCAGCAGTTATGCCCACCTTGTCCCCCATACTTTTCAGGAAGGGACAAACAAGCGGAAAAGCAGCCTATGCTTATATCACTGCAACCCTCAAGGAAGACTTCAGTGTATGGGAGAACAGGGAAGGTGACTTTTTTCTCTCATGAGGAGGAACGGATGCATCGTGAGCATGCTGAGACTGTCAAAAACAGTCTGATCCAGCCCAGTGACATTGCTCTGTTACTTATCCAGGAAATGGGGCAGACCACCAAGATGGGTCACAAAAGAAAGGTTTTTGCTATTATTGAGACCTTTGAGAATCACCATCCACAAGCTAAACAAAACCAAAAAAAGATGTAATAGCAGCATCCCTCATTTTCACACACACAGGAACTAATACATGTACAAAATTAAATTAACATTCAAAACTAATTTGTTCAGGGGTACATACCTTGTCCTTTTCTCCCAGCTTGTTCTTTCTCTTTTTTCTGAAATCCATGAGGCCTTGATATCATCCTAGGGATTTCAAGATGTCAAAAGCAAAAATCTAAGAAATAAAATAGGCCTAAGTGAATGTTATATAAAGAAACCATATTTCTCACATCAATGTCTGCAAATCTTCATAGCTTGTGAAATGGGAACCCAAGAACTGAATTAGTAAAACCTTAGTGTTTCAATTTTTCTAAAGATGTTCACAATTTAAAATTTGCTTTTGCTCAGAAATAAAAATGCCTATCTTTAGGAAAATTCTGATATGAAAAATAATAATAAAAAAAGAAGTTATCATGTATATTTTTAATTTAGATAAAATTTCAGATTGAAAACTCACAGATAAGTGCATTTTCATTTAGATGTATTTACCTTTTATATTTGTACTACTCTCACCTTGTCGTAGAGGTCAGCACAAAAGATGCAAGACAACTGCTATAAAAGCATGATATACAGATCATTACTCCAGTCTCAGAGCAAAGGCTTCTATTTGCTGAAACAACTGTAAGTAGCGTCTAATCAATCCAGTTAAAAAATCAAACGGTACTGAAAACAGACGGTCTTCTAATTAGTACACTGAGTGCTAATCCCTTCTTGAGTGTTAAAGATGCTTCACTGACAGAAACTCTGATCTAGGAAGTAAGAAAGCATTAAAATCTTTACACAGAAACTTGTGATTAATGAATTATAAATACAAACCCTTTCCCAATATTGATATTGTTTCTAATCATGTGATGTGCATTATATTAAAATATGAGGAAAAAGCTACATATTTATACATGTAAAAGTATCAACAGGGCACTTTATAAAGGAAAAATATTTTTGTCGTTATCTACCATAGTAATTTTATTCCATTTTATGCTGAATTTCTGTGAGAAATGTTTTCTCTCTTCTTTCTTGTATTTTGATTTATTTTTAAATTGAATATTAGGTTTTCTGCAGTCTTCTCTCATTACATCACTGGAATTCAGATTATCAGGCAATCTTATAAAGTAAAAAATTAATAAATTTGAAGTTTGCATGTAAGCAGATTCAATTAATCTTGAGGTATAAAACTTCTGACTATTCGTGAAAAATGCTTACTCTCAAAAAACCAGGAGCCACTTCTTCCGTATCCGTAGGTCTGGTAATCTCCAGAAAAATACTGCAGTCTCTGCTATGATCCTTTCTTTAATTAAAGCTGAGACCTCAGGGTTAAATTAACTTTGATTTCAAAGTGACCATAAGCAGTATAATCTTAAGCAATAAGCAGATATCATCTTTGTATTTCTACCCTTTGCCTTTCACTTGTTAATGAAAGCAATCATGTAAAGAGAACAGAACCCTGCTCCTCTATAATCATGTAGTTCTTTTCACTACAATTTCTTCCCCCTTCTAACTTACAGCTAGCACTGAGAAGTACTGAGCTGCCAAAAGACATGTATTTTCCTACTGTATTTTCAGTGCTTCTAGGATGTCATCTACTGAACAAAGATCTTGTCTGTCCACCACAAAATTACCAACTCTGCTGATTATTGAAGAAAAAACATCTTTTATTTACACAGTATTGTACAATTTGTAGGAGAACCAAAAACCACAAAAAAGAACAATAATGAAAGATGATACTGCAGATTTCTTCCAAACCCTGGAAAGAAGACAGACATGCCTTTTTCAAAGGTAAATGCTTTGTTATATTTTGGTGTTTGGTTCTATAATAAACATCATACTACGAGTGATTCATGATGAGGGACCTAATTCAGTGGAAAACCAGTAATAAACCTCCCACATAGATATTTACACACCATTTTGAAATGGACTTTCTTTGGTCTCTTGTGAGTTATGCAGTTATCCAGTGTTCATAGTAATTGGATTACTTCCCACCAGTTTATTATTCTACACTTATATTACACCAGAGGGAGAAGCACCCATAACAGGTGAGACATTTCTATCTCAACTATTCCATCTGAAATCTAGAATGTGACAGAGCTAGCATATGAACATCATTTTCTCCTGGGAGAGAATTTCTGGGTCAAAACCTTTGCTAGCAAAGAAATTTGAAAGGCATGACCAGAACATATTGGGTTAGGATAAGAACAGAAGACTGCACATCATGTTAAAGATCTAGCAATTGGCTGAGGATAAAAGCAGCAAGTTAGAGCAACAGTATATGTATATTTTAGATAGGTAGGTAGGTATGCAGGCAGATTCTCTCTCCTTCACACATGAAAGAGATATATTTTTTTTATTTTCTGTATCTCTTCAGTGATTCAGAACTGCATTTACTTGGTCAGTAAGCAACTTTTCGGCAAATTTTTTAAAAATAAACTTCATACTTTGAAATTTTCAGATGAGTATAAGTGTTGGTATTACATTAGTAAAAGCATATAGCTGTACCAGTAATAATCAAACATGTAGGCCTGTGCCTCTGCTCTTTCAGAATCTCACTTGTCTTCAGATGTGTTTTCCAGAATTGCTTGGGTATTACCTACACATTATGCTACAGAATAACCTCTATCAGTTGGGGAGATGATACCCACTGTTCCTTCCCAGTTAAAAGGGCATACAAGTTCTCTCCTAGAGAAGCTTAATGCAGTCTGGATCCAAGCAGAGGCAAGATGGAGTTCTTTAAAGCAAAATCAGGCTCTATGTTTATGGATGAAAATCCTTCAGAGTTCTTTGGTTCAGC
>NW_009934417.1:21891-32325 GCF_000696875.1 Nestor notabilis
CTTCCGTAAAACAATATAATATCATATCATAGTCCTTCTTACATAACTTTAGTATAATCATTGTGAAGGAAGTTACAGCAAGTTACAAAAAGAGAAAGGAAATTTCTAGTGGTTATAAACTGTCTGATATTTTTATGAAAATTATTGGTTTTGTGTTCCTGAAAGCATCTAAAATGATATTTCAAAAACTTTTTTTCTGTCTTGAGCTGATAGAAATTTAGCAATGAGGGGCATCTTAAAAAGCAATGTTATTTGTAAATAAGTGTGTCTATTTTGTTAAAATATAACCAACATAAGTAGCAGAAGGTAATTAGCAAGGAATCTAATCAGTGGCATTGCTTTAGTGTGTGTCATTAAAACACTTAACAGTTGTGCTATTTTTCTGTGCTGCCTTTATTGAAACTTCTTAGTAGCACAATTTAAATACCACTGTAATAATGACAGAGTTTAAAGGAGGATTAATTACTGACCTCAGTTGCACCACATAAACATTACCGGCTGTTTTATACAACCCCTCTACATTCAAATATGAAGGGTAACATGACAAACACAGAAATTTAATGGTAATGGCTGTTTTAACATTACTTTTAATTTGCTAGTTCTATTTGAAGTTAAAAGCAAATAAGACTGTGAATAAGCATGCATTATTAAAAACTGTCATTAAGGAAAACACACTGGAAAGTTACTTTTGTAATTACTTAAATGATCTTACACTCCTGCTACAAACCACCAAACAAGCTGCTTTCTTACATAAAACATTTCTGAAATGTGATTATTGGTAAGTGGAGACAATAACTAATTGGATAGCAAACTCCAGTATGCTGAGGAGAAAAGAATCAAGTCACAGGAACAAATCTCAAATCCTACAGAAACATAATGTTATTTCCAGTAATTAAACAGAGCAGACAGGATTTGATTCTTGAAAGTTTCAGCTAAACCCTCTCTGCAACACACTTTGTGAACTTCACAGAATGCAATTTATTAATCTCAGAAGCATAACTTTCTGCTACAGTTGTGGTAGGATTGAACTCACATCTTCAGGGAAACCAAATATTTCAAACTGGATATTTCAGATAATAAGAAATGAGAAATAATCAAAAGAAATTTCAGCTATTCTAAATATGACTGCAAGGTAGAGAGAAAGCAGATGAAAATTACAGGCAAAATTAACAACAGGGAGAAATCTAAACAGAAAGAAAGGTGAGTTATGATTGGCAGTCCTGGAAATCTGGATGACAAAAACAATCAATGTTTCCCTTACAAGAAGGTGTAACTTTGGCCACGGATCCAATGAAGTGAAGGCAAAACTAAGAAAGGAAACAATTAAAACATAAAATAACATCAAGTACATTCTTTATAAATATAAACAGAAATATAAACATAACTATAGATATGAATAATAATGGCTTGATAGAAGTCAATAGAACTAGAGAATGATCAATTCCAAAATAATAACATGAAACAAGATCATAGCAACAATACTGTATAAAGAACAAAGGACTCCAAAACCAAGTAGCATACTACTTCAGTATACTTGAAATTAGCTACTCTCCAAATCAGGATTAGGGAAGAGAAATGTTTATGGTGGCAGTCTACATTTATATCTAAAGGCTACGATAAAAGAGAAGGATTTCTTTTGTATATATCTTAGCTTACTACATATATTTGAGAGGAAAAAAATATAGTTGGAAAGTAAGGAGATAGATACACTATATATTTCTCTCTTGTGACGTGAGGTGTGACAATGTATCTTCCAAAGGAGTGAAGAGCTCGTGTATCTCAAGGAAGGGATTGAAAGGAAGAATCACTTCTCAAGATTGAGAAAACCATTTGTAGTTAGCATAATTCAGCAACATTTTCTCCAAACCCAAGCTGCCAGAACAAATGTCTTTCTGCCATGATTCTTTGGACAAGGCAGAGATTTATTTTTTAACCTTTACATCTTCTGTTTTACCCAGAATTTCCTAAAGTATTTTAACCTAATGTACTAGCTTGAAACTCTAAACAACCAATTTTAAACACAGGGCTTTTGACAAGTCCACTTTAAAGAAAAGCAAAGCAGCAATTCCTATCAGGGCTCTGCCTGTTGAAGAATTCTGCCTCAAATGGCAGAATCATAAAAAGAATATTTTAGACATAATAATTTCTTAGTATGATATGTACAACAGAGAAATGATGAAACATTTTCCTTAGCAATAAATGACAGCAGTAATCTACAGAATATGAAGCAACATATTCTAGGCCTAAATAACTTATATTAAAATTGCGGCCCTAAAGATAAAACTTATGTCACTTATATTTTTATCAGCAGTAATGTGAACATGTAACAAATGATGCAATATGAAAGTGTAAAACAATAATGTTAAGCTACTAGACTTCATTGTCATAGATATCAGACAGGTACTTGCTATGGTTGAAATATTTATGGAACAGGTAAAATTAAAAGTATTAAAACCACATATAGTAAAAAAAAAATAATGTCTAAACCACCTCTACATTTACTAGAGATGGCCTCAACACATTCCATGTCTTGAGAAAGATGACTTAAATACTCTAAAATGTTATCAAACCACACTACAAGTTCTTTAGTTTTACTTTTTAGTGATTTATTGTTTCTTGGGTACACTCTGATAGTTGTAGCACATTTCAATTTTATGGGAGCACTGACTGATATGCCTGAAATTTTCCCCTCTGGAAGAATTTATGCACAGCTTCAGTAGTGTGACAATTGATAAAATACTATAATTCTTAAAGGTAATAGCTTGATGCCACAGTCACCTCCTCCTGAGAATGTCAGCTACATTACTCAGCAGGTGAAACATTTTTCCAGGGACTAATAATAGAGCAGGTTACAATCAAAAGATTATAATTAATTGGCCATTGAAACAACTCTGAAAACCAGGCCTGTTACCATCTGTACCATACAGATGATGAATGAAAGGAAAGATGACAGCCATTGACACATTAAGTCCATACTATGATCAGTAAAGAAATGCAGAAATTTCTATTTACAACGTATACATTCACCATGTAATCTCTTTAAAAATAAATCAAATTGAGTAAGTGTTAATTATTCATTGGTATGAGGGTTTGTAAAATACCATAAAGAGCCCCACTTGGCTTGGGAGGAGAAGGAATGACAAAGGCAAGAAAGATATAACAGGACAGAGCACACCATATAACAGCAATATTAATTAATAATTCAAACATGGTTTATGTTTAATAGGTTACAAAGCCATTTGGGGTTAATAAACTGACTGACCTTGAACCTTACAGTGCAGCAGGCAGAAGATACATTGCTTCTGAAAGAATGAATGCCCCAAAGTTGCCTTTGAAAATGAACATGTTGTTTGATAAAAATTATTCAGTTTATTTCACATTATCCCTTACCTGGAAAAGTGGATAATTAATTAGCTATTAAACTCTGTTTATGCAATTTTCCATTAAAGAAGTCAATATTCATCTTTTATTGAATTCAGGATAAGATAATCTCAGAGGAATCAGATCTTTCATAAGCAGATCTCCCAGCAGCAGGTATAGCATTTCAGTCTTAAAATCTGCTATTAGGACTGTTGGTACTCTCACAGTACCAAGAGTGTATAGAGACCCATATGCATACAAAACTGATTTAAACTCAGAAATTCTGACCCTTTAAGAGAAAAGAGCCACGAATCATAAATTTGCACAAGCGAATATCCCCAGTTACAGAGGTGTTGGCAGTGATGTTGCAAAGCATTTTATTAAAGTCCTTTGAATTCACAATTCCTTTGCATTCAAAATGGCAGGTATGCAAACCTCAAATCTGGGTTCTATAGACTCCTTTCTGTTATTCTGATATGTAATAGATTTAAAATTGCTACTACCAATCATGAAATTGGAGGTTTGTTAGGTAGCTTGCTGTTCTGGTTGATGCTTATTCACCAAGTAAATCACCAATTTTTTCCCATAATAAGCATCTCCATACAAGTTTGGAGCCTGCAAAGCTAAAGCATTAGAAATACTGAGAACACTATCAGAATGAAGAGGTCATGGTTGCTGTGGGAACATGGATACTTATGGCATACTTAGAGTAAAGGATTAGTCACTCGTCAACAGATCTCTTCATATAGTAGTGACTCAGATTTTGTAAAAGCTTGTCTGGGCCCATCAGTGGGTGGTTAATGGGAACATAATCATAACAAACATTATTGTATAACCCTGATGTTTAAATAACATTGTGTGATTGAAAGTAGAGAACTATTTACTGTTATGACAGTGCCTCCAATATATGGTCCACCTTTAGTGATAAATTACCATAACATTTCTGCTAAACCAATTTATGTTTTATTTATAACGTTAATTTATGTGCGTCCCTTTGGATTTCATAAACCAAATCTCAGAAAAACATTTTATCCTATTGTGCAGATCAATATTCTCAGCTTAACATACAGACATGCTGAATTGTAAAATACTAAACAAATTACAGAAACACTGCAGACATATTCCTTTTATGCTACATATGGTATATGTTCTCAGTAGGCTCTGCAACATACTGATGCATAATAATCTATTTAAAACCACATCAACTTACTTCTCTTACCCTATAAACACATATTATTGAATCTATTACTGTAAATTATATATTATTTTAGTATGAAATATGTAGATTTCTTATTTCTATAGCTAAATTTACTTTAATAAAGACTGTGAAGCTCAATGAGACATGAAGCATTAATCCACATTAAATAAACATTGCAGAAATTAAAGATTTATTACTAACCAACTAGACCTTTATAGTTAAGGAATCACCAAATTCTTGTTATCCATAGACTGTGCTTCCTTGAAATACTAAATTAACTGGTTAGTTAAAAAAAGCAAATGAAAGGCATTAATGTTCCACCATAATTTCAAACCTGCTGATAAGAACAACATAAATCTATAGAGATATATTGTTGACTTCTACTGTTTTAACAAAGACTTTGCATATTTGCAAAATACAAGGATGAGATTATGATGAAACACTTCTGCTTTTAGTTGTGCTACTAATTTTAAAGAGGAAAAAAAAAAAAGAAGAATCTATTTGTCTTCTCTGTGTATTAATTGAAACCAATCTGATGAGGTACAAAATAATTCGTCATCCCAGAAGCGAGTCAGGAGTATTTGTGTAGAGATACAAGGGGATGAAGCCTGTGTTCTTGTAATGAAAGACATGAAGCTCCAGCAATCAATGAAAATAGTCATATATCAAACAAATACAATTTATGCAGTGTGAAGTGAATAGAATCACTTGTTTTAAGGGTCTGTAGAATCAGTCCTATTTGCCTTGCTGGAGTTTATTGCCAGAATGTGTGTGATGAATATCTTGTAAATAAATTTTTTTTTTGCTTTTACTGTTTCTTAAAAAAGAGTCTAATAAGAGGTGTTTCATTGGTTTAAAGGCACATATTTTGTTTCAGAAAAAATGTTAATGGTAATTTACTATCAAAACTAGAATATATAGGAGATGCACTGTCTCATGGCTAGATAATTTTCAGCTATTAATCATGCAGTCTATTTACACAGGAAGGATTTATATATATACATATGTGTATATGCAATAGATACGGAATTAAAGGGTAAAGCAGGAACTACACATTATGATACACATGTATATTCATAAGGAAGCACAGGCTGTGTTCACTGAATGTGCATTTCCTATGACCAACATACGAAAATCTTTTGATTTATTGAGGAACTGTGCACCAGACTCAAAATTAGGAGGTCAGATCTGGCATCATCCATTCCCTGTCACAAGATTCACCATCCTGCACCTCTACATCTCCTTCTGGAGGATGAATCTTGGGGTAGAAGGCTCAGGGCATTTGTTAAGATCAAGGACAAATATGGTATTATCTGCCAGAGTTGGTCATGAAAGACTCAGGAGAAGGGCAGTAATATTGAAAGAGGAAGAGGGAAGTCTTGAAGAGGAAGGGCTTATCAGTGTGTTCTGCATAGATATTCTACATCCCCTCGTTCACCCTTAGCCATCCAGCAAGCTTCTTTTATAGTACAGCTTCCATTTCACTGAAGTTATGAAGGTAGAAAAAACTGATTTAGCTGTTTGGGATTTTTCACCACAGGGAACACCTGTTTTTTTACCTCTGCTATGACCAGTGACAGGTAAAGAAACAAGATTTTTTTTAAGTTCTAAAAATGAAATATTTGCTTGGCCAACATGAAAGCCAATGGATTTGTTGCTGCTTTCACATTTTCATAGAAATCATAGCAACTGCCACGAAGAGATTCCTGGGTTATGAGTACTTTTGTTCAGCAGCTCAAATCAACTCAACTCACTCTTGCTTCATGGAAGAAAAGGCTACCAAAGTAATGCATGTTTTAAAGAGGTAAACTTACACAATCGTTCACAGAAAAGAGGCAAGTAGTCTAGAGCAGTAACTGGACTGTCTTCATTACATATCTGTATTTATATCAAGACATCAGAGCCGCTTTACTTATCAAAAGATGACCCCTCAGAGTTTCATACATCTGTGTTTCAGAATTATCACCTCCAGACACTCACTATTACTGGACATTATTTAGCACAGTCTTTTCACTGACTGGGTAAATTATGGGCCTATGCTTAGCAAGTAGCAGGCATAATTTTAAGCTGTTTGCTTACCCTATTTAAGGAAGCAGATATTGGTCACAACTATATTCTTAAGTTTCCTAACTCTTGATGCAATCTTAAGAATTTCTAATTGCATTTCTGGTCTTTAAGGGC
Organism: Nestor notabilis; assembly: GCF_000696875.1. Lineage (NCBI taxonomy): Eukaryota > Metazoa > Chordata > Aves > Psittaciformes > Psittacidae > Nestor > Nestor notabilis. The sequence continues at coordinate 28,631 of NW_009934417.1, forward strand.
ATTTTTGGAAGAAAGGTTGATGTCATGGGACATTTCTTTTTTTTCCACTGGACAGTCTGTTTCAGCTCCAGGTTGAAAAATTTACGGTAGCTGTCCAGTAACACCATTTGTCAAGCTCATTAATAGTGGTGAGGCAATATACATTTCCCAGATTGAGAATAACTGAGAAGTATAAATACAAAATATTTTGTTATTTCATGAGAAAATAAATTTTAATATATGCATGAGAACACACAAATAAAAGCTGAGCAGTTGTGAAATCTACCATGAAAAACACAATCCATATCTCAAAAAATATGTCTTAGCAGCATTTATAAATATACTCCTTATCTGTTTGGTTTTTTTTTTTTTCCCCAAAGACTTAATATTTACACAGTTTATTTGTTTATTATTGCACAAATTCAGCTACTGACTGGCTGAGGATTTCAGGTGAATGCATGCAGTTTCAGTGCAGACCAGTCTAGGCTTTTGTCTTGTGATTTTATCCAACAGCTTTATCAATAACAATTACTTTCCTTTCATATGAGAACCTCTGTGAGGGAGGGGCAGCAATGCAGTTACCCAGATTACTGGTGTTAAAGGAGAGACTATTACTGGCCTACACATACATGTGCTAGAACAGAAAGTGCACAGAGACCTTCTGTTTCCCATATCCTCTCCTCTCCCTGCATAAATGCAGTCTTTTAGCACATTCTTGACCAGATGGTGAAATTCACTCCTCAAAAAGTGAAAGGTGGCGGGAGATCAAATGACTGCTTAAGATATCCCTGATGGATCAGTCTACAAATAGAGAAAGAGAGTATGCCAAGTATCAACCTAAGGCTGCAAAGACCATATTCCTGCTAATGTCTAAGCAAAGCCTGTAAAGCAGATTTTCACCCAGAAATTCTCTTGAGATGAACACAGTGCAGAGCGGAGCCTTAGAAGTGCAATCTCGCTCTTAAGGTTACATATGAGGTTACATATGTGTAAGATTATATAGTCAGCATGGGTTCATGAAGGGCGAGTCCTGCTTGACCAACCTGATCTCCTTCTATGATAAGGTGACCCGCCTGTTTGAGAAGGGAAAGACTGTGGACATTGTCTATTTGGACTTAAGTAAAGCATTTGACACTGTCTCCCACAGTGTTCTTCTGGAGAAATTGGCTGCTCATGACCTGGATAGGAGGGTTCATTGCTGGGCTGGAAATTGGCTGGATGACTAAACCCAAAGAGTGCTGGTAAATGATATCACACTTAGTTGGTGACCAGCCACTAGTGGTGTGCCTCAGGGCTTAGTGTTAGGGCCGGTGTTGTTTAACATCTTCATTGATGATCTGTATGAGGGTATTGAGTGCACCCTCTGAAAATTTGTGGACACCAAGTTGGGCTGTGAGTGTTGACATGCAGAAGGATAGAGAGGCTCTGCAGAGGGATCTGGACAGGCTGGACTGGTGGGCTGTGGTCAATAGTACGAGGTTTAACAAGGCAAACTGCTGGTCCTGCATTTGTGCAACAATAGCCCCATGCAACACTACAGGAAAAAAAAAGAGGGGCTGAAAAGCTGCTCAGTGGAAAGGGACCTGAGGGTACTGATTGACGGCCACTGAACATGAGTAGATTGTGCCCAGGCAGCCAAGAAGGCCAAAAGCACCCTGGCTTGTATCAGAAATAGTGTAGCCAGCAGGGCCAGGGCAGTGATCATCTCCTTGTACTGCGCACTGGTGAGGCTGCATCTTGAATCCTGTGTTCATTTCTGGGTTCCTCACTACAAGAGAGACATTGAGGTTCTGGAGCGGGGCCAGAGAAGGGCAATGGAGCTGGTGAAGGGCCTGGAGCACAAGTGTGATGAGGAACGGCTGAGGGACTGGGGGGGTTTAGTCTGGAGAAGAGAAGGCTCAGGAGGGACTTAATAGCTCTCTACAACTACCTGAAAGGAGGTTGTAGTGAGGTGGGGAGTCTGTCTCTTCTCCTAAGTAACGAGTGAAACGACAAGAGGTAACGGCTTCAGGCTGTGCCAGGAGAGGTTTATATTAGATATTAGGAAAAATTTCTTCAGAGAGGGTGGTCAGGTATTGGAACAGGCTTCCCAGGAGTGGTGGAGTGTCCCTGAAAGTGTTCAAAAACCATGGAGATGAGGCCCTCAGCGATATGATTCAGTGGTGGTATTGGCAGTCCTAGGGTAATGGTTGGACTTAATGTTCTTACAGGTCTTTTCCAACCTAGTTAATTCTATGATTCTATGAGCTTCCTGAATGCTCAGTCAGCAGCAGGAACATTAACCATTGCTTCAATCAATCACAGTTTTTGAAGGTTATGAAAGCACTGCCTGAAACATGGTTAAGATATAATGATTTATAATATGTCAATCCCTAGTAAAGTCTCAATACCTTCCTTTCACAGTTCCTCCTAGAAAGGCTTCTTCTAAGCTACTACATTAAGACTGCGAATCAATTTTACACCTAGAAAATCTCTAAAAGATGTTATCAGTAAAACGTACTGGTCTGGTAAAAGTCAATCTGACCTTTTCAGGTTTGTATTTTTCTGAGAGCCTGTATAGCTTTTTAATTATAGTCCTGTGCAACTGTTTTCTCCTGTAAATAATATTATTTTAAATGGATCTAGCAAGGACTGGTTGACTCCCCTTTTTTTAATCCTTATGGGACTTACACTAGGTTTGTATGTTACCATAACATTTTTAAACACATTACGTAAGGAGACAATATTTGCTCCAAGTTACTTCAGATTCCTGTCCTTCAACACCTACTAGGCTGTGAGCAAGATTGTGGAGTAAGATTACTGTCCTGGGTTCAGCTACAGTAGTCATTTTTTCTCCTTCTTAGTAGCTGGTGCAGTGCTGTGTTTCTGACTTTCAGTCTGGGAACAATGCTGATAACACCGATGTTTTTAGTTGTTGCTCAGTAATGTTCACTCTGACCAAGGACTTTCTCAGTCTCATGCTTTGCCAGAGAGGAGGGGAAGCCAGGAGGAAGCAGAGGCAGGACACCTGACCCAAACTGGCCAAAGGGCTATTCCATACCACAGCACGTCATGCCCAGTATATAAACTGGGGGGAGTTATCCGGAAGGCCCGATCGCTGCTCGGGTCGGGCTGGGTATCGGTCGGCGGGTGGTGAGCGGTTGTGTCCTTTTCCCTTGTTATTCCTCTCATCATTATTATTGGTAGCAGTAGTGGTTTGTATTATACCTTAGTTACTGGACTGCTTTTATCTCAACCCGTGGGAGTTACATTCCTTCGATTCTCCTCCCCATCCCTCCGTGAGCGGGGGCAGGAAGGAAGAGGGGAGGGAGTGAGCGAGCGGCTGTGTGGTTCCAAGTTGCCGGCTGGGCTTAAACCACAATTACCTACAAAAACAAATGTTTCAGAGATCAAAATCTATGTCTAAGAAACAGAAAAAACATACATAAAAGCAACCCAACAAAGAAATAAAAATTCAGTCTTGAGATCATTGTGCTGTTAAAGGTAACAACATTTTTAACTATAATTTACTAAACCTGAGTGTAATAATTTCCTCCTTCATGTGAATGTTTAAGAGAATTTCACTTGTGTGGTTTATGGGATGTTGATTGGTAAAGCCCAATACTGCACAATATTTTTGAGCCTTGCATCAAAAAAGTATCTTTAAAAAAAATGAAAATATGTATCCTACTTTCTATTAAAGATATATAACTTATAATAATTAATTTTATAAAAAT
>NW_009934417.1:32337-32695 GCF_000696875.1 Nestor notabilis
AATCTGGGACTGTGTTTCGGTCAGTTTCAAACATAATGTTGCAAGGTTTTTAGATAAAATTTTGCTCACATGAATGTTCCAATGCAATTGCCAGAACTGTGTACCTGAATGTGTTTGATACATGCATACATTTATAGAAAAGTGCCTGACTTACTTCGTGTGATATTTTAGCCTTAATTTCTTGCTATTGTATTAAAAGGAATCCCCTAGTTTTCAGAAGTATGGTTTGCAAAGATTAAAAAAAATAATGTGACATTTCTGTTATTTAAGAAACATCCAATTTTGAAGTCCACTGATGTCAATGAAAGGAGTCTCATTCATAGAATTATAGAATCATGGAAGAGTTAGGGTTGGAAAG
>NW_009934418.1:0-2116 GCF_000696875.1 Nestor notabilis
CCGCGCCCCGCCGGAGCGTTCCGGGTGTGTTGGGGGCGTTCGTGGCGTTTGTCCGCGCGGTGTTGGTGTTTCAAACGCCCGTCACTATGAGCAGGGAAACAAACGGCCGCGACCACTGGGGTGAGGGAACAGAGCAGCCTCAGCCGGGGGCAGTCACTTGCCTGGGGACCCCGACCTCCCAGGCCTGGCCACCCAGCGATCCAGCCTGGCCTCTGAAGGGACCACTGGAGAACGGCCTGGGCTTGGCAAAGCTAAACCAAAGCTTCCCGCTGAACTGTGGGGCTGTCTTCTGTGAGCTGAACGGGGAACTGGGAGTGAGCTCCTAAAAGACGCCGCAGAGACCAGAAGCAACAAGGAACAACGTAAAACCCACAGCCAAACACCCGGCAAGCAGCAACGCCATCCAGAATAAAAACAAGTAAAGGAACACTGGACACAGTTTTTCTATGTTGTTTACCTCAGACCATTGGCTAAACATCAATACCTAGAGCCCTGCATGCAGGAGCATGAGCATTTCAACCTTAGGCTGCAGTTGCTTGCATCCTTACTGAGGAACCTGTGCACTGCGAAGCCACGAGCAACACAAATGTTGTGCAAACCAGTTAGTTCAGCCAGTACCCAGGCATTTCTGAACAATTCCCAGTAGAAGTTTCAATGGGCTCAGCTGGGTTTGCTTTAGGTGAAATGCTACCATCTGCTACAATTACATAGTTACCCTTCATAGTTCAGGCTTAATGATGCTCATAGAGGTTGAATGTTTTTGTTGGCTGAGTGCTGTCACCAGCTTCGCATGGAATGGCAAAGGCAATTCTAAGGGCTGTAGTTTGAGGCATAATTAGCAATATGTGAGCATTTTACAGGGGCATGGGTGAGGGAAGGATGTGGTGGGAGCTCTGTTTTATTCTGTGCTGAGGCTGCAATGCAGGAAACAGAAGAGGTCTGTTCCATGGGGGTCACCAATAATAACCAGGCACAGAGGTGTGGCAGCAAGTTTGAGTATCTGTGTGCCAGATCCAGGTGGGATCCCTGTCACCCACTGCTGGCTGTGTCACTTCTGCTTCCTCAGCCATGGAGGAAAATGCCCAGGTTCAAAAACTATGTGGCTTAATTCATCTGTGCATGTAAGACCCCTAAAAGATCAGGTTGTGATGCCCTAAAAGCATGTAACCACTGTTCATGCTGTGCTTAACTCCAGCTGTTCTCTGGTGGATTTGTCCAAGAGGGATGTGTGTAATTCCTGCACTGTTTCCCGTGGGCTACCTCCCGCACTCCAAAAGGTTGGACTCAGCACCTCACATACACAGAGAAATGACCTGCATCACAAGGTGTGTTACAATCTTCCATAACCCAACAATTTATTTAAACTTACATCACAAGGAGAATCTATTAATAAAATACATCAGTTCACACCAGTCTGCATTGCCATTTTTTAAGGGTAAGCATCTTTCTTCACTTTATATTAAAACTTTATAGAGGTAAAAACTACTGCATTGTACCCGCAGTTCTGGAAATCTAGTGTAACATCAGGCAGGTTACAGAGGAACTTTCAGAGCTAATTACACTTCAGTTAACCTCACATTTTTGGCACATCTGAATGCTCTTTATTTTCTTCTTAACATAAAATAACTCTATAGCAAGTCAGAGAATCATTGACATAAAAGCATCACTATCCAATGGCAAGTGCTGCCTAAAAGCATACAAAAATTGCGTCATTTGGTTACAAAATAGATACTCTTAGTTCTTTACTCCAAGGCTTAACATCGAAGTGCTGCAACAGAAAAGGGCCAGGACCAGGGCCAGCCTTGCTGAGCTGCTGCTGGTCACTTTGCTGCAAGGCTTTGCTTCCCTGAATCCCAGAGTGATGTGCTAACAAGGTGCCAGTGGCTTTCGCCTTGCCAGTGGAGGCTCCTACAGCACCCTTCCGCAGGAGAGAGGCCACGGGTCCATGTCACCTCCTCCTCACACGTGCTGCTCGAGGGACACGGTGCACACACGGCAATGGAGGTGCTCCGCAGGGGCCGTGCTCCGGCACTGGTGGCCTCAGCAGCGTGGTGGCTGCAGGTCCTGCGGTAGAGCACACGGAGCCGCTGCTCCGGCTGGGCTGCTCCTGCCCGGG
>NW_009934418.1:2147-2883 GCF_000696875.1 Nestor notabilis
TGCCGGCCAAGTGTTGTGAGCAGGAACAAAACACTAATGGTAGTGGTGTGCCAGGCATGTCCATGCACAAGTACCTGCAGTTACTTTCACCAGTTTTTAGCACGTGCATGTTGTGGGTTTGGATGTTTTTTGTTGTACATCACAAACTCCAGCTGCTGTGAGCTTCTGATGTGCTATCCAAAGTAAAAAGCAGCCCTTGGTACTTGCAGCCAGGGTTAGTTTTTCCCTGGCTCTTGAACTGTACTGTTTCCATCAGTTTGGCGCATGAACTAGTGATTATGTTTCACCGGTGGCAGGCTCCCCATGCTGCTATTTATTTATTGAGATGGCTGTTGTCTTGGTTCTGTCCCTTCTGCTCATGTTGCTCTGGTAGAAACAAAGAAATAGGAGTGAATTGCTGCAGTTCAGGGGAGATTGATGTAGCAGAAGAAGCACTTCTGAGCTTTCTGGTTGCAGGAGAGCTGGATGGTCATTTTAAAGGGAAATAAACATTGATACTTGTGATGGTGGGGCTGCATTCTGTGCATCTTCCCAAAGCTCCGGTCAAACAAAATCTCCTTTTTCTTGATTCAACTCTCCTACTCCTCCTTTGCTGAAGCCCCTCACCTGAAATCCTTTTTAATGAGGCCTTTTTAATGAGCATTCCCAAAAAGAGCTCAGGGCTGCTAGGAATCCTCTCTGCCTACCTCTCCTATAGAAACTGAAGAAAGGACCAGAATACTTGCTGTGTTAGGGA
>NW_009934418.1:2914-14911 GCF_000696875.1 Nestor notabilis
AGTGGACCAGTTGTTGATGGGATGTTTGAAACTTACAGAAGAGAAACATCAAGGTATCCATGGTACTCTTCGCACGTAACTTACTGACCCTGAAAGGTGGCCCTGACAAAAACCCTCCAAAACCCAATCTCTGTCACAGAGTCAGTTTTTGCCTCACATCCACGGCGAGAATTCAGCCCTGCACTGATCCCCACTTCCTGTTCAGCACTGGCTCTGAGCACAACCGAAGTTGGTGGGAGTCCTTTGGGAGACACCAGTGCAGGGCATGGAGCAGTGCAGATGCAGGAGCTTTGGCTGAACCAGTCACTCTACACCAGAGGCGAGAACAGGGTGGGATGGAGCTGTGACACCTCTCCTTGTGCAGAGAAGAGAGCGCCGCTGAGGTGGACAAAGCCGGCTCAGTACCTTCACCCGGGTATAGTGCAACTTCTGCTCATGTAAAGCGCTGTGGGAAGCAGCCAACTGCTCAGTACAGAGCGTGGATGAAGAGGCAGCTACAGCCCAGCTTTCACCCCTGGCTCCTGGGGCAGGAAGGGCCGTTCTGCTGCGAGTGTTACCTTCTGGCACCGGCAGGATGTTCATGCTCTTTACAACCTCTCCAAGTTAAAAGTGTCAAGGCATGACAAACTATGTAGCAGTGCATTCCTTATATTTCATATACAAAAAAGAGCTCAAGGCTGGGAGCAAGAAGGCACAAACTTGGGAAATAACATAGCTGAGGAGTTTACACAAAAGTACTATGTCATTTATTAGGCGTTACTTAGCACTTAGTTCACATTTTGCCCCCAAATTTCCCAAAGCAACACATATTTCCCCACTTCCTTTCCCTTCATCCCTTTCTTTTGGATAAAGCTGCCTGTGCTCTATAGATACAGTTGCTGAAGAATATAATGTGAACACAGATAAATACAACATACACAGCAAAAAATGCAGTATAGTATTACAATAGTCAAATAATGTCGTTAGCCTCAAGCTGTGGCAGTGCCTATAGGGAACCAGTTCAAGAGGAGCAAGCAGAGCCACTGTACAGGAGCAGACGGTGTTGGCAGTGTCAGGCAGAGCGAGGGATTGAGGGGAGGCTTCTTCAGGGGGCCTGGGCAGGATGGATGGATGTTGGGAACCACGGGGATCCACTCTCCTGGGACACCCACCCAGTGCCTCGGAGACTCCTCCAGCCTGGATCAGTCCTGTGGCAGGTCCTTGGAACACCTTTACTTTGGGTCACTGTGCACACACCTACAGTCACCCCACATTTCTCCTTTAGGCAAGGTTTGCTTTATAATCTTTTTTTTTTTTAAAACTTTTAACTTTTGATTTTTTTTTTTTCTTACAACTGTTAAAAAAGTTTCATGGTAAAAATAGCTCACTATATGATACATATACCCAAAGTGGTGCGATACTTTATATAATAAAAGATGAAAATAGTCACTTTCCATAATAAAAATAAGTTCTATTTTTTGCTTATTTTACAATATACTTAATAATTCTTTTCTTCTTCTTCACTCTGAAAGTAAATAGGTCCCATTTTGATAGCGCTTCTGAGTCGATTAAAGTGGCAAGAGACTGGAGAATGGCTTATAAGCACTTGGAGCAGCCGCATTCCACATGTCTCTCCAGTTCCTCTGTGAAGGTGGAGCCATCCATGCACTGGAAGAAGTATTTCCGCCGCTTGCTGCGCAGGGGCACGCAGCACTGCCCGCTGCCGCAGGCGCCGCGGCACTCCAGGCGCGGCACTTTGGAGGCAGTGGCACACGACGTGTAGCCCTGCTGCTTGCGGACAACTTCCCGGATGATGTCTCCTTGGCAGAGGTTCTCTGGTAAGGCAACAGAGACGTGAAGGAAACAAAACATGTGGTAACTATTGCAGAAGCTATTCCCAGAACACCAGCCAGCAGCCCTGCACTTGTAATGACATTCAAGGCAAACAGATGGCATGAGAAGGACCTTCATCTTTACTGCTTCGGACCTGCCGTCAGACCCGAGCTGGTGTTACACAAATGTGTAATATCCGGCAGAAGGCAGAGGCCTGCTCGCCTTGCCCAGCACTTCTGGAAGTGCTTTAATGAATGCTGAGTGTTGAATCCTGCAACACTCCTGCAAAATATGGATTAGTTTGACTGTGTATGCTTCTCAGGTTCACAGGTCAGCCTGCTCCACATGGCATCAGCAATGTGGGATACCCAGAAATGTCTGTGCTGTTCTCAGTCTCTGTGCAGCAGCCAGATACGTTCTGGTGGGGCTGTGCCTGTGTGTAATTTGGGAAGTCTGTGGTTCATTCACAGAAAAGACACAGCCGAAATAAAACTAATACAAGCCAGCTCCTTCCTTCTGTACAAGAACACAGAAAGGCAGAAGGGATGAAGCTAGGACTCCCTGAGTTCCCAGTGAGCCTTTTCAGGTCAGGGCTGAACAGTTGGGCTCTCACCCCAGTTGGAAAGCCCAGCATGATCTGTGGGATTCCCCAGGAAACCCACCCAGCTGCATCGGGGGAGCAAGCCGGGAATCTTTACTGCCACCTCCGGAGATCAGCACCTCCTTGGTGTGCAGGCTGAGACCTTTCCCAAGCACTGCAATTAACCAGTCCCTGCTGGCTGAGAGTAAACCTTGCAACAACCTCTTCTTCAAACATCCCACCAGAATCCTGGGAGCAGCAAACCTTGAGGATTCTGGAGACAGAGAGTAAGACTCTTTACTACTGGTGTTCCCCTTCCCATACATTTGGATAGCAGCTCACTAGCTGTTGTGTGGATCTTTTCTCCTCCCTGTATTGGCCCTGCAGAGGCTGACTTAGCTTCATCTTCCACTATTTGCCATTTACCCCTAAATACAAGCCACATGGACGAGAAGCAAAGCCAAAGGTATGACCCAGACCCACAGCAGCCACAGCCACACGTACCTCTGTCGCAGTGCTCCCCACTGTAGTTGGGATCACACTCGCAGTAGGGCTCCCCATGCTCCGACATCTTACACTGTCCGTGGTTGCACTTCAAAGTCCTGCAGGGATTTGAGGAATTGTTCTTCTTGTCACAGTACATGCCTGTGTAGCCCTCTATGCACTTACAGGTGTAAGCAACATTGGCCACCATGCACTTACCGTGCAGACACCTGGAGAAAGAGAAGCACTTAGAGCTGGCCTGTGTTAGCTGTGGCAGTTCCTGTTCCTAGGGAGGTTTGGTTTTGGCATTTCTGCCTACTTCATTCCAGGATACTAATCCAAAACTAGCAGTTCAGTGTCAAACATTCTGAAGAAACTGTGAGTTTTCAGTGAATACTGGATAATGTTCAGAGAATACATTCAAGATTTGTGATCCTAAGCGATCTCTTTGGAAACCATCAGGCTACTTCATGAGCATGGACCAAAGCTTGGCATTCCCATGAGACAGCTCACATCTACAGCACCACACGTGGAGCTAAGTGCTGACAATCAAACTGCATGCCCAGGCTTCCTTAGCAGAATTACTCTACAAATAGTATCAGGTGATGAAAAGCAGTTTGATAAATGAAGGTGCCCGTGGAAAAGCCATGTGCAGGCTTCCTGATGGGCAGCTGTAGCTGAAGGGTTCCCTGGCTCACATGGTTCGCAGGGAGCTTTGGTGTTCCTGAGGAATGGAACCCGAGGAATGGTGCTCCCTCCATCCACAGGGAGGATGTTGGTCCTCAGCAGTTTCTGACACCACCCCACTTCGGGGACAGAGACAGATCTGAAATGGACTGAGGACAGGGAAGAAAGCAACACCGTCCAGCCAAGGAGAAACTGCTCAGGGCTTGTAAACCTTTGCTGTATCAGGCCCTACTTAACATGAACCCATGTCTTCCTCTTATTTTGGTTTGTTTTCTTTCTCGTACTTTAAAACTGTTCCCTGCTTATGTTGAATCCTGTACATTTCACTTTTAAGCTTTGAACTAGAAAGCATAAATAATAAAAGCGGTTTCAGACAGGTCAAGACATGCAACATAATAAAGGCAGTCACAGTCTATATAAAGCAGGATTTTCTGCCCCCCTAGTCAAAGGTGTGCTTGGGCAGTAACTTGTTACCATCAGCTAGTTGCCTTTCCTCTCTGAGTGCTGAGCACAGCTGGGCACCGCACTGCCCTTCACACAAAGGACTGGCTTTAAGGAGGCAACTCCAAAAGGCTGAAGTGATGTAATGAAAGGTGTGACAGTAGGTGAGCGTTAACAATACACACAGCCACTTTTCCTTGAGAGAACTAATCTTTCATCACATAAACATCTGGAACTCCGTTACTTTTCTCTGTCCAACCAAAACAGTTTCATGTTGATGCTGGAAATTCAAGGAGACATTTGGGTCTCTGTTTCTTCACTTGTGTCTTCATATTTGGTCTGTAAACTGTCAGGTGCTTCTCAACACCTTCCAGGGTTCTGTACTTTGCAGAACTAGACCCAGAAGCAATTTAACTCTGCCAAGTTAAATTTCTGCCATGAAGAGAGTGATTATTCACTGTGTCAATTTACCTGTCAAAAGTAGGTGCCTGTGAAAAGCTCCTTCCACCAATAGTGCAACCAAAGACACTTCTAAAACAAAAGTACTTCCATCTGCTTGTGGAGCTGCCTGCTGCTCTGCGCCAGAGCATTTCCTCTTGCGCTTGCCATAAGTAAGCTATTTACCCAGTGTTTTTGATGGATGTGGTTACTGAGCCTTTGAACTGTGAATGCTTTACACTCCTGCTCCCTTCTCATACGACCCCATGCTATCCTTTAAACCTGCACTTTAAAGGGGTGTTTCAGAGTGCAGTATTTAAAACTGTTCATATTGGAGCCCATGACAGTGTTCACAGCCTGATGCTGCTGTGAGCATATCCCTCGAGCATGACCCTCCACCTCACAGGCAGCTCAGCACTCCAGAGGTGAGGTATGCCCGTCAACAGGAGGCTTTGTATTTGAACGTGGAGTCCCAACTGAAGGCATGACCTGCAGTATTAGCACCTGAGCTCCTCCAGGACATCTGTTCATTTGCAGAACAAGCAGCACCAGAACAAGAAGTGGAAGCTGAGAGTTGCCACGGAGGCTGACTCACAACTTCATGTGTGAACCCAGCACCTCCAAAAATAGCCAGATGTGGGTTTATAAGATGAAATGTAAAATACACATTAGCTGTAAAGCATCTGCCCTCCCAGCAGCATTAGTTCGAGCTTACTTGTGGTTAAGACACGGGTCTCCAATCTCCTGGTCACACAGGGGGCCCGTCCAGCCTGGGTGACACTCACAGATCACACTTGTTTTCTCCAGGGACCGGCAGATACCGTGCTTGCAGATGTTGCAGGACTTGCAGCCAGGAAGGACTCCCAGGGACTGCTGTGGTAAATCCTTGAAGTCCTGCAGCTCGTTGTTGATGCGGACATCGTGGATACAGCCATGGAAACCGTTTGGTGTCTTATCTGCACCCTGGCGCAGTGACGACAAGCCAGAGGAGGTCGGGATCCCTTCAGAGAAAAACATAAAGGGAAGGTTTACTACAGTACAAGGCCAAGCCTTTGTCGCAAGTGCCATCTATCCTGCTCCAGCGCTTGGAAGAGTTCCCATGCTGAGGTGACTAGCAGATTCTTTGGGATGTTGTTCCCCCTCCCCACTGACATTCCCTTAGGCTGCACTAGAATAAAATCGCAGACTGGTTTGGATTGTAAAGGACCTCAAGATCATCCAGTTCCAACGCTCTGCCACGGGCAGGGACCCCTTCCACTACAGTCCCTGATGAAGAATCCCTCTCCACATCCTTGTAGCCCCCTTCAGACACTGGAAGCTGCTCTGAGGTCTCCACGCATCTTCTCTTCTCCAAGATGAACAGCCCCAACTTCCTCAGCCTGTCTCTATACGGGAGGTGCTGCAGCCCCTGATCATCCTCGTGCCCTCCTCTGGACTTGCTCCATGTCCTTCTTATGCTGAGGACACCAAGAATTTGCGATTCATAAGTGACTCCACTGTTAAAGATGGTCTTAAAACAAACCCAGAATCTTTGTTTAACTGTGTGATAGGCGGAAAGTTTCTAAACCAGGTGATGTAGTTGGAGATGGACCAAACCAGGGGCACATGGAGGCTCAGGTGCCTTGAAGCTGAGTGTATGCCAGGAACAATTGCTCTGGGACAGTGCAGTTACTTTCATGGACCAGGCTGCAGTGGGAGGGCAGCTGTTATCTTTGGGTATGCTGCAGACAGACCAGCAGCACAGCAAGGGTTTAGAAAGAAGCAAGAAGGGTTTTAATGGGCAATAAAAGAAGTCTCCACTGAGTCCTTCTGGCACCCAACAGTCCTCCACTTCAGGTCTCAAGTTCATCCTGTGAATGCATTTTTTGTAGGAACCTTTTGAGAATCAGTAGTGATCCACAGAGCTCATCCATTAACAAAACTCTTCCACGTGGTTGCTCCCCAAGCTCCCTGTGTCTAAATTGCTGTTGATATCTTTAATGCTGTGCTAAGGGAAGAAATTGTGATGGCCTCACCAGCAAATCACCTTTGATGCCTAATGCTCTTTAGCAGCCTATGACATTCTCGGTATGAGCCCATTATAAAGCTTCGGCTCTGTACAAAGCAAGTTAAAACACAGTTCTGACTGACAAGGGCAACATTCAGGGTTCCTTTATGAAAGTGTTATTAAGGGGAATTATTTACAACAGGCTTGACCAGCACCAAGTGAAGTTTATAAGAGTTTCTACTGTTGGCTTCAATGAACTTGTTGGAAAAAAGCCCAAAGACTTTCTGAGTCTATTATTGTTCTGCTGACTGTTGTATTTACAATTGACTGACTAAAAGTTCAAGAACTCTGTGTCACTGAAAGGGACAGATATCAACATTCAGTCCAGAATAGAGCTGGGGAACGGGGCGGCTGACAAAGACAAGCCAGTTGGGCAGAGCACAGCCTTCACTCTGTCTCTCATATCCACACACCTAATCAGTGGGATACTCATTATTCTGGGCATCTGTTCCCCATCCCACTTGGCCTCTCCTTCCCCTCACATTCAGTACTGAATGTGAACAAACTTCTTAACTGAAGTTTCTAAGATCTTTCTAATACTGGAGCTCTGGCTTCAGTTTCCAATGAGATAACTACAAGCCAAGTATTTAGTCAGCTTGGGCTTGTGTGTATTAATTATACGGTCTGGAAGTTTTAATCCCTCCCCCAAAACCTGTAAAAAACGTCCAGCAGCCATACCACTCATTTATGGTATATATAAACCTACTGACTATTGAGCTGCTTTTTTTTTGCTGTATCTGTTTGTGATACTTTCATTGTATTCTTCAACCATCACATCCTGTTCAGAACTGCCAGCCAGTTCTGAAAGCTTTAGAAATGACAAACTGTTGTCACCATGGCTGTGTAACCCAGAAACTGCCTGTGCTGAAGTCAACTTCCCTGCTTTGGTGAGAGAGCTTGTGCTGCTCTGTGGTGGGGCACTCATGGACTTATGGACCCTGAAGTGGAGCAGCAGAGATGTGGTTTCCAGGCTTCTGTTCAGGGAAGCAGCCTCTGGCAGAGGGAATGGCAAAATGCTGGTTTCCCCCCACCTGGAGAGTGCCTTCCATAGGCTGGAAGATGATTTGCTTCTGGGAAGATGTGTTACAACCTCAAGGTCCAGAGCAAGCCACTGTACCTCCAATGTAGAGCGGTGTGTTGAGGGTGACTGAAGACTGCTTCTGGAGTTTTCCCAGACTCTTGGGAGTCCCCTTGTCCACCACCAGGTTCAGAGTTTGATTCAGCATCACAAGCTCCACACTATGGAACTGCCCATCGTTTACTGTTTCCACGCTAGAAGTAAAAGAGAAAAAGAGAATTAGATGATGTTAATGATGAATGGCCTCTGTTCCTGTGCCGTCCTGTGTCCCAGTACTACACCTTGCAAGGCACAGCTCCCATTCCATGCTCCTTCACAGTCACTGTGCTCTCAACGTTTCTTCCAGTGTGAGCCTCTGAGGTACAAATCTAAACACCACTGATGCAGGCATAAATACCACTGTGCAGGCAGTACCTCCACATACGCCACACTCGAGAAGATAGCAACCAGGAGAGCAACTACTGCAGTTGTGTTTCCCAGGGCAGGCAACCAAGTGTGTAGCTATGGAGTATCTCGGCTTTGGTGACAAAATGACTGACAATGCCCTGTTCTTGCTCTCAGGCACACCTCGCCACCCTCTGCCATACTGCCCGTGTTGCAGGCGGTATCACTGGAATGATTTCCTCTTGCATGGTTATGCTCAGAGCATTTCCCAGAGCAGGGAGGCCTGCAGCTTGGGCAGGAGACTGGGGGGGCCACCAAAACCAGCATTTCCTGAAGTACCTCGTAAGCACATGCTGAGGTGTAAGGATGGGCTGAGCTGCTTAGAGCCAGAGAAGGAATTCAGGAGGTTTTGGCTTATAAATGGCAGGGGTACTTTGATCAATAAAAGAATGCTGGAGAAGGACTCGTCCTCAGGGACTGTGGTGGTAGGACGAGGGGTGATGGGTTCCAACTGAAACAGGGGAAGTTCAGGTTAGATCTAAGGAAGAAGTTCTTCCCTGTGAGGGTGCTGAGGCGCTGGCACAGGGTGCCCAGAGAAGCTGTGGCTGCCCCATCCCTGGCAGTGTTCAAGGGCAGGTTGGACACAGGGGCTTGGAGCAACCTGCTCTAGTGGAAGGTGTCCCTGCCCGTGGCAGGGGTTGGAACTGGATGAGCTTTAAGGTCCCTTCCAACCCAAACCATTCCATGATTCTAATACAAGAGTCCTACCTGAATACAAGGAAAACTGACAACTTGCTCCTCTTTCAGGACCATTTTAGGTGGAGTTTGAGGCTTGAGAATAACACAGCAGGGATTTCTGAGGGCAGGGGGAGCAGGAGGCCATCTGAGCAGACAAGGTATTAAAAGTACCCTGTATTTGCTCCTCAGGTGTTTGTAACACTGATTTTCCAATGCCTGGAGCCTGCAGGGAGTCAGATAACTCAGCAGCTCTTTGCTAGTCTGCACCACATAGTGTCCACCTTCACCCTCAGCTCAGTGTCCCAGAAATCAAAAGGTGCAGTGATCCAATTCAAGTTGCATCACACCATCATGTTTTTATTTTCAGGGCAGCTTCAGCTCTCCAGCCTTTATGCTGCCTGTGGAAATGCTCTAAACCAGCCTGATACCTTCATGCACTGCTAAAAGCAGGAAGGGACAAGGGTGGGATTACCTGCCTTTGAGCAAGGAGGGGTTCAAATTAGGCTGCTGGTTATAGATGTGATGGGACTTGTCCACTGCTGTAGAGGTAATTGAATGGTGCAGCCTCTGCTCCAGGCACATGCAAACACCAGTGTATAATGAGGATCTAATAGCAGTAGCAGTTACAGCTGGAATTAGCCTGTGGGCTATGTAAACTGCCCACATGCACAGTGCTGCCAACACATCTTCAGCCTGGCCTGTGAGCACCCTCTGCCAAATGCCTCCTGGCAGCTGGGTGGTGGTTCTGTTACACATGGGTAGAGACAGAAAGCACCAACTGTGGGATTTAGGCATCCTGAGATCCTGATTAACCAACAATATGGATTTGGGATTGCTGCACAAGTGGTAAATACCATATTAAAATGCAAAAGGTTAGTATTAAGAATGGGTTTCTGCTCATTCCAATGGCCTGTAAGCTCAGCATCCTCTCAGTAAGTTGCAAAGTCACAGGTCAGGTTCCGTTGGGGTGTTCTGTAAAGCTGCAACACAGATGTCTCAGCTATTTTCTCAGCTTTTCTATCCTATTAGTGAGAGGAACAGGCACACTTGAGGAGTCACTTATCTCTAGGGATGAAACCACCTTTAAGATGTGTCCACCTCTCAACCTAGATGACACGCTGTCCCTCTGTAGTGCCCAGTCCTGCGTAACTGATGTGTAAAGCTGTTGTAGCGTGCGAATAGGCTCTCAACTTCAGAAACAAATTACATGACATGGAATTTACTGGAATTCAGTTGTTTCTGGAAGAAGTCTCATTTTTCAGTAGACCTGACACAACCAATTATACTTGAGCAATGTCAAGCAGCAAAGCAGCTCTGCAGGCGTTTCTGAGGATGTGCTTTGTCTAAGAGTGCGCTGCTCTTCCACATCTGAGCTAACAGTGCTGCTGTCCCCACAAGTTTTGGGATAGATCATGAACACAAATGCCTTTAAAGGTTTACATAAGATCGCACAAGTTATAAGCCGTCCGCAGTGTGTGAGCACCTTCGCTGCATGGCTTCACATAAACCTGCAGCTAGCTCTGTCACAGAAGGACTCTGGGGAAAGCTCTGCTGGACAAATTGCTTGTCTTGACCTGCAGGACAGTGGCTGCTGCCCGTCCTTAGGGTGGTGGGGACCCTGGGATCCAGGCTCCAGGAGCCTGGAGCTGCTGGTGCTGTGTGAAGTGTTTTTGAGTGACCTTGCACAAAATCCATATGCAGTGATCCCGTGGACAGCCTAGCTCAGAGCACAGCTCTGTGGGCACTGCAGGCACAGAACTGCGTGGCCAGGTCAGGGGGCTGAGGACTGACCCATTGCCCAGGGTGACACAGTGGGTGTCACCACCGCGTGTGGGGTGCTGCAGGGCCCACACCTCCTGCAGGCTGCTTCATGGATTGACAACTCAAATGAGTTTGGGAACAGCCAGTCCAGACGTTCTGTCTGGATACTCCTGAACCCTGGTAAGTATCTGCCGCGTTACATGGAGCAGCTGTGTTAGGGCAGCGTGCCGACGGGTGCTCCCTGTGTGCTCCCTGCATATCCAGTGCTGTGTTGCAATGCAGAATTCACAGGAGTGAAGTACTTCCAGCTGAAAGGTGCGAGATAAATGGAAAAGCCTATTTGTAACTGTTGGTCTGTGTAGAAGTGCCAGTGAAAGGATGAAGCACAGCCAAACCCCACCACAGAGCCGAGCACTGCAGAGGGGGATGGATGTGTGCAACAGGGAGCCCTTCCTGCTGGGATTGAGAGCTGAAGCTCACACACAAAACTCCATCGTTATCTGCAGAGGGCCAAGCTGTGACCATGTGTCAAAAGACAACCCTATCACGTCTGGCAGCGCTGGCTCTTCCCAAGGCCAGGATTTCACTGGCATCAATCTCCCACTCCTCCACAGCATGTGTGTTTCCCAGATTATGCCTCGACCAACAGGCAAAAACACAAGTGTGTGTGTCCTGATGGCAGCAGCCACCCCACATGAGGCCATGGCCTGTCACCATCCCCGTGGCTGGTGTTGTGCTGGGAAGAAGCAGAGGTCCCATCTGCAGGTACACATGTACACATGTGAGAGTGCGAGTTCTGACTCTTGTAACTCGGAGTTACAAAGGTCTGTGCCTGGTCTCTGAGAAACAAAGTGATTTACGGCCATCACCCACACTGCGGGTTTGTAAAGCAGATAAAGTCCAATCAGGCAAAGCACTCATTTGCTTTCTGAGATGATGATAGAAAAGCTGAATGTGGACAGCCAGGATGGCCGAGACTCCTCAGCCAGGGGACACTTGTGTTACAGCACTTCTGGCTGTTGCTGACAGAAAGACGCGCAGATGCCTTTGGATTTTGACAGAGAAGGAGACAATACTGGAGGAGAAACCAGTGCTGAGAGAAATGCTACATGAACTCTCCTTGGAGCCTCCTCTGCAGCCAGGCCTTTAGGAGACTCGGCAATCGTCTGAGACAGTTGGAGACAGTGGCTTGGCTGGAGATGAAGGGAGGAAAGCCACAGACGCTGAGCAGTGCATCACCAGGCAGCTCGCAGCACAAACTGCTGCGCTCGGCTGGATTTTCAGGGGGCCTCTTCCTGACCCAGCTCTCTGCAAGGGGTTTGTTAAAGTCTTGACTGAACTCTTGCTGAGATCAGGTGGTGTCACAGAGCCCTTCCTCCTGCAGCACCCTGAGGTGTGTGAATACCTGCCTCCGAGGCGGGGATTTACCGCGGCCATCAGCAATCCTGTGCTGCAGCGCTTCTGTGCTCGGTGCCAGGGGCTGCGGGGTGACCTGGTGGGTTGTGACCCGACGGGCTGGGACCGGCGGCTGGGACCGGCAGCGCTCCG
>NW_009934419.1:0-37991 GCF_000696875.1 Nestor notabilis
AAAATAAAATAAATACATTAAAAATAAATAAAATATAAAAGTTTGAATGACAAACTGCACTGGACCTCAAATAACCCAAAGTGCATGAAAAGGTGTCTTAAATTAATAACATCTATGAAAGCAACACAGATTTGACTTCATCTGCAAAATAGTGGTGAGGTACTGGCATATATGTGGAGTGTGGAAATGGTGATATGAAGCTTTTTTTCTTTGATAGATTAATTAAAAGGTAGCTTCTGGGGTTGTTTGTTTTTTGAAGTTAGGGAGAAACTTTGACTGCCTTTACAGAACAGTGAGTTACATTTTATGGCAATACAACCTTCCTATGCATGTACACAAAAGGTACATAATATTATTGAAAAGTATGTTAGCTTGACAGTTTGGACCTACTTTTAATTGAGTGCAAACATGAAAAAAAAAATCTGCAGTGCAACATAAAACCTCTGCACCTGCACAAATGAGCATCCAAATCCTGAAGCCTCTTCAGTAAGAAAAAATAAGTCACAGTTTCCACTGGAAATGTTCATTTTGGCCCAGTGCCTCAAGAGACGAAGTGCTGTTCTATTGGGATCTAACGCTGTTGGTTTCTATTTTTACTCTATGAATTTTATTTTTAAATACTACAACAGGGAGACCCAGTCTATCTTCAGCTGCTCTATCATCTCCCTTTCAGAGTAATTCAAAATGGTAAAGACCTTCTGGAAGACCTGCAGTTTTTAATTCACTAATGTATTTGCTACTCCTGAAGGCGTATAATTCCATGTCTGGGTCAGACCTTATCTCTGAAGAACATAAAAAGAGAGGAATAAAGAAAAAGAAACAAAGGTTTTTTTAAAAAGTAACTAAATGTGGTACAAAGATCCATAGTGATAAATTCTAATTAGCTGCTCCAGCATCTTAGCCAGTCTGGCAAGGCTGTCTAATTAGCCATCACAAACTACGCCTAAAGAATTCTACAAGGTTCTTCTTTTGCTTCCATCGCAGTGATGGCTCTCAAAGCCCATCTGAGCAGCCTATCAGTCTTAAAGCCAAGGTAAAACAGGCTTTCCTCACGTACTTGCTTTTAATTGTAGAATCATATCATAGAGTCCTAGAATCTAGTTCTACCCCCACCGCCACCACAGGCAGGGACACCTTCCACTAGACCAGGTTGCTCCAAGCCCCGTCCAACCAGGTCTTGAACACTGCCAGGGATGGGGCAGCCACAGCTTCTCAGGGCAACCTCTGCCAGGGCCTCACCACCCTCACGGGGAAGAACTTCTTCCTAATAGCTAATCTAATTCTCCTCTCTGTCTGTTTGAAGTCTTTACCCCTTGCCCTATCCCTACATCTGACTCTAGCTTTCTTGTCTGCCCCTTTAGGTACTTGGAAGCTGCTCTAAGGTCTCCTCAGAGCCTTCTCTTCTCCAGGCTGAACAATCCCAACTCTCAGATGTGGAACCTTCTTGAGTTATTACTAAAGATGGGCATGCCCAGAGGGTGATTTGGTCTATACATCTCTTTTCTGTTGACTAGAAATGGAATTGAGAAGACAGGCTTAGATCAGTCATCATTCAGAGATGGCTAAAATTCAGTGAGATAAACCCCACCTTATGCATACAGTCCAAACAAAAATTTATTTTGGGTCTTGAGGTTCAGCAAGTACAATGCTAGAGTTTTCTAGCGTTGAATCTAGAAGAATTCTAGAGTAATGAAATATAAACAGAATTGTACATTCTTTCAGGAAGGGTGTGATGTGGCAGGGTCACCTTGGGTGCGTACAGACCATGCAGCAATCCATAGCTACAGGAAAGAAATTAATAATTCCTGAATCTGGACTTAGATCCCTCCATGGTTTTAGCAGGAGTAGTGATGGATTAATACCCACAAAAGAACAATTCTGAGTCTTTCCAATTAGATTCTTTCTACTAAAGTGGCATCTGGAGGTTTTGTACAGCAGGAACTTCAGTTACAGTAGGAGAAGCCTCAGCCAAAGACCCAGGCCCTCACTGTGCTGTAAGATGTACTCACATGAAACAGAAAACAGCACCTTCCTTAAGTTTCGATGAGCTACGGTTGTGAAGAAACACTCTACGAAGAAGAAACTAAGGTGCAGGATCCAAACCAGACAGTGAGAAGACTGTAAATAGCATAACAAAAAACCCAGTCACAGAGCACAGCAAATAACGCAGTTGTTCGGGACAGACTTGCCATTGGCCTCCATCAAACCCACACAGCATGTGACAAACTTGCTGTCCCAAAGAACCAATGATCACAGCAAGCACACTAAGGGAAGGATGGCTTTTATGTAAGTGCTCCTGAAACTCATATAAAAGCCAGGCTCAACCCGTCCATCAACCCAAACGCAGATTTGAGAGTTTGAAGCTGAATCTTAGTTTCACCTGCTGTAACTTACAAAGAGAGATTTGCTGCATAACGCTTCCCGAACGAAACATTAGTGAGTAAAAGACAACTTTGCTGTCACTTAGGCAATTACAACATCCTGGAGTAGTTATTATTAAACACCTTTTTAAAGGAAATCATTACCAAGAATTGGGTTGGGTTTTTTTTTCTTCTCTTCTCTCTGATCTTAATTATGTCATGTAAAATAAGATCATTCGATACACTACTCTTTAATTCTTCTCCTCTTAAGATAGAATCAAAATCCTTATACAGATAGAAGATTCTTTTTTGTAATTACACGAGTGTTTAAGATAAAATGCCTTTTCCTTTCCTGTGCACAAGGGTTTATCTTTGGATCAATCACTAGAAGCAGCTTAGCAGGCTTTCTAATAAGAGTAGAGTGTCAACTATTATTGGTTCTCATTATTTTTAAAACATGAAGGAGATGCAATATACATCATATAACAGTTTTTTTCTGGTCATCATCTGTGAAATTCAGTTAATCAATCACTATAATTAGCTGTTACATGATTGTACATCCAGAATATAATAGGAAGAAACATTTAGCTTCACAGAATTACTCTGGATTTAGTTCAGTCTGAGAGAAGACTATAGCTCATTATCTCTGTTTAAATAGATTTACAGTGCAGTATGCATATACCAATTATTTCAAGGGACTCTGTTAACTTAGTACTGAAAATCATTTATGAATACTATTCACAAGATGCTTCAGACTGCAGTGAATGATCATTACTTGTGATTACATGTGACCACAGCCAGTTTACATATAATACATTTGTAGACGGATTTTGTGAGACATATAGTAGCACTACACATCCTTAACAGTTGCAGCTTTCTAAACATTTCTTCACTCTGTAACCAGATGAAAAATCTGGATCAACAAAAGCATGCAGATCATGCAATGATATGTCAGTGCTAATTCCCACAGGGACATTCAGAGTGCCTTTACTAGAGCCCAACTTAAAGAAAAAAATGCTGAAGACCAAGAGTTTCACCACTTGCCCTTTCCAATATCCTGTGAAACAGCAGTGTAAAAGACAATTTCCCATGTGATATCTGTAAGGGAAATGAGTTCACAAAAGCTGCTGAAACAGAGGAAACTGAAGTTCCTTAAGATGTGTTGAATGGAGAGCAGTTAGTGAAGGAAAACTAGTTCCTTTACAATCAGCTCATGGCACCAGACTGAAAACTGAGAACCTCATCTCTGAGCTAAGTTAGAGAAGGTAGGAAAATACATTCATCTTTTGCAGCCCTGTGAAATTTTAAGGAACATGTTAGATAAGACATGGTATCAGAAACTCCAGGAAAGTTTAAAAATATTTGTAGGGAATTAAGATAATTACTACAGATCAGTGAGCTTGTTTCAACAAACGATCACTTTTGAAATCCTTTTAAGTGAGACAACCAACCTAGAATTTCAGGTAAAAATAAGTCAGTTTAGTCTGTTGTCTCTATTTTGGGAAAGGATATGTGCTGCAGGCAGAGAGAATTTCTCCATATGACTTCACTAAGCTATTAAGATAAAAATGTCTTTGAGTCAGAACACTGAATCCTGATTGTTTTCTAAGAATGAAATCCAGTTAGTGTATTTAGCTATAGACCATGCGTTGAATTTAAAACACTTACACCTGGCTTAAAATACAGCCAGAATTCACTACTGAAACAGCTATATGAGAATCATGACCGTAGGGAGTATTTACAGAGAAGTGATGGGAACGTAACCAAGCTGAACTGACCCATGAGACTGCAGTAGCATACCCAAGCATTGACATCTCTGCCTTTTAGTCCTAGCTGCGCTAGGGCATCAGAAATTGATGGTTGTGCTGTTACAGCTTTGATGCTAATAGTACTAAGTCAAGCCACACAAGGTGCATCTGTAACAGTGAGAAATTAAATTGCAGCACTGACTGCAGAGCAGACCTATCCCTTTGCACGGTTCTTCAGGCAACTAACTGATCTGCTTCCAGATTCAAGGTAGGATATGCCACTAAAACTAAGCCAAATGGGGTACACTGCATAGGAATTTCAGTCTGCAAATTCCATGTAAATGCTCCAGTTTATCTTTCTGGAAGCCTTTCTGCAGGACAACAGCCCGTGTTCTGCAGCGTTCAGTTGCCATAACCATATGACAAACTTTAAGAATTCTGAAAATAATCTGTCAGAATGAATTTTGCTGTATTTGTTTCATCTCCTCCTGTGATGTGTTGACTTTGGCTGGCTGCCAGGTGCCCATCAGACCTCCTCTCATTCTCTGCCTCTCCTCATCAGGAAAGGGTGATAAAATAAGATGAAAAACTTGTGGGTCAAGGTAACTATCAAAACCTTGCCATGTAAACCAGTACACTTCCTCTCTTTCCTCTCTCAAACTTTCTGGCCTTCTAGAGCTTCCTAGCAGTTGCCTGGGCAGCACATATTTTCCAGAGTTTGTTTAGAGCCCACCAAAACCTGACCTGGTCCCTAGGCACCACAACAATGGAAGTAAAATGAAGGTAACTCTAACTATTGATTATCTGGTCCATACAGGAAGAAGCAAACAAGAAAACACTTCAGTAAACACCACCACAACAACAAACCACAATATCACAACAAACAAACAAAAATATCTTGCCTGATCTTGCAAAAAAAAAATAAATCAGTTCTTCTAAAACTGCAAAGCATCATTTACATTTGCATGCATTCATGAGATTAAGCATTCAGGATATCGCTAATACTGGAGCTGAAACCTATTTGTTAAAAACCTTTTTGTGGATACATTAGCACTTACAAAAGAACAGAAAAATGTCTGAGATCTTTTTCTCTATCAGTGATCTGACTTTTATTTAACTCTTCTATTCAAAGTTTGCCTTGCAGAGCTTTCTGACAGACCCTTGTAGTCAAAGGCAGGTTTATGTGAGTTGTTATTACATAGCGCTACTGCTTCATTACAAAATTACATGTATTATGCACAGCAAAATTGCATAATCTGTGCAATTAGCTCATCTCAGTTACTGCTAGCAACGGAAATAGCTGTGAAGGTTGAACAGAGAGGAAAGTTAACGGCATCCGTTCTCAAACAAGGATTGCAACTGTAGGACTGACTGGCTCTAGTTGTCCATCTTGTCCCAGAGAGCAGAAAGCTGAGAGGATCATTAACTAGTGGCACTCAGAAGACACTGATTTATAGCAAATACCTGCTGAAAATTGCAGCAAACCAGAAATAGACATATAAATAGATTTGTATTTGTGAGATGGGGCATGGAATGAACAGCTAGAGACAGTATCCTTAGCTTCTGTATTAGGCTATGTCAGACCCATTGATCATCAAAGCCCTACAACACACAGTAAAAACTAATCCTTCTCCATTCCTAGTTTTCTTTACATTTGTCTCCCACCACCACCCAGTTCTCACAATAACTTTGTTTCACCTTTTACTACTTACTGAAGCATAAGCCCTGATTCTGCTCTTCCTTTAACCTAGGGTTAAGCAACTTGCTTCACTGCCACTTCATTTCCTACGCTTGTGGGCTACCCAGACGCTAATGACACTGCCACACACCTTCACTGTCCACAGTCAGACAAATTGCAACTGTATTCATGGGGCTGATCGAATGGGCAATAAGCCTTCCAAAAATCAGTACACCGTTAGTTTGGTTTTAGCACGAAAAGGCAATGCACAGACTGTTTTCTTCTAACATACCATCTTTCTCACATCAATACCTGAAAGCTTGAATTCCTATTCTTATTTTGTGATACAAGTTTGCATGATGTATTTGAAGTACATTTTCAGAAAAAAATGTGTGAATAACTAAACTTGGCTTACGGAAAATGGAGACAATCTCCACTGATAAAGCAGGACAGTTCAGTAATTTATCTTCACTGGATTAAGGTATGAGGCAAAATCAACTGGATGGGATACCTGCCAACAGAATATGTATTATACTAGCAAACGCAGCCTAGGAAACAAACCTGCATTGCAGAGAGGGGCACCAAATAGCTGACTAAACATGAGTTTGATAACTAAGCATTTCCTTTGGCACACAGAAAAATTGCAGGTGCTACAGACCAGCAGATCTGAACCAAGACAATAAGACATGAGAATAAAACGATACAGATGAGCTGTGAAAACGCCCAGTTAAACACAGAAAAATATACTTTTCATAACTCTGAAGATGTTAACTACAATAATGTCAATTTTTCCAGATCATACAAAGGGATTATTTCCATTCAGTTCATAGGTTTGCATTGAGAACAGAAGATTCTTATTGTTAAAAGAAAGTCCTGGGGACAACGATATTAAGATACTGAAATCCAACTGCCTGCTAAGTACTTTGTACATGTCCTGGGTTCAGCTACAGCAGTCATTTTTTCTCCTTCTTAGTAGCTGGTGCCGTGCTGTGTTTTTGACTTTCAGTCTGGGAACAATGCTGGTAACACCGATGTTTTTAGTTGTTGCTCAGTAATGTTTACTCTGACCAAGGACTTTCTCAGTCTCATGCTTTGCCAGAGAGGAGGGGAAGCCAGGAGGAAGCAGAGGCAGGACACCTGACCCAAGCTGGCCAAAGGGGTATTCCATACCACAGCGCGTCATGCCCAGTATAGAAACTGGGGGGAGTTACCCGGAAGGCCAGATCGCTGCTCGGGTCGGGCTGGGTATCGGTCGGCGGGTGGTGAGTGGTTGTGTCCTCTCCCCTTGTTATTCCTCTTATCATTATTATTGGTAGCAGTAGTGGTTTGTATTATACCTTAGTTACTGGAGAGCTGTTATCTCAACCCGTGGGAGTTACATTCCTCCAATTCTCCTCCCCATCCCTCCAGGAGCGGGGGGAGGAAGGAAAAGGGGGGGAGTGAGCGAGCGGCTGCGTGGTTCCAAGTTGCCGGCTGGGCTTAAACCACGACAGTACATCTGAAAGTCTTTGTATGAGAATTTTTAAAGGAAAGGACTGCAAAAGGCAGATTCTGTCCTCAAAACCGTCCCTGCTTAGGCCCAAAGAACCTAATGACACTGAGGAGCAGAGGTGACATATTACCAGAGAACTTCTTGCACTCTGAACTGAAAAAGGACAGCAGTCTACAGAGTTGGAAGGCTTCAGAGTTCCTGATTTATTTGAGTTACTTTACAAAGGGCAAGGCCAAAGGACAGGAGATTGAAGCAGCTTGCCTGAGGTCAGTTACAGGGCATGAAATAGGTCTCACTTACTGTCTGTTAGGATAGCTACAAGCTGGATTCTGTGTGAAACTACCTTTGTCCTATCCCTTTAAAACTGGCACAACCACAAACACTGACCCTAGACTGCAGCAGGGTACCAGGACAACCCCATATATTAGTGATGCCCCAGATGAATCAATGCAAGCTGTTGTCAGGCAAGTCTTTGCCTTTGCACTGGAAGCTGCTCTTTCAAGGCAACATAGTCAGAACCGAAGTGGTTCTAATGTGAGGTGATGGTCCTGTCACATGCCTGCCCACCAATTCAGGGAACAAGAAAGCCAGAGGAGAGACAGCAAAAAAAGATCATGAAGGTAACTAGTCTGTGGACATCTCTTCCCTTAGGAGCATGGAAAGAGAGAACATACTTAGGCCAAAAGTACTAAAAAATCAAGCTGCACATCACCTTTTCATTTACAAGCCAGATACATAGGCTCTGACATTCTCTTCTGTTGAGTTTTAATCTGCTCAAAGACTGTGGTGGCACTGCTGTCGGTAATTGCGTCTGTTATTCTATGCTGCCTGCCTTGGATGCAGTACAGCACATATCACATTTATTCTTTATATCTGGTATTTAACCAACAATTTCCTCCTCTCACCTGCTGTTCATTGGGATAGCATCTCAGATTTGTGCTTGTTGTCTCAGAGCTGACAGCCAGCTCACATGGCACTCCAATTCTTCCCCACAAATACTTTCTGCATGTCTTCTAATGTTTGCGCCATCCCTCCATCAGGGTTCATGCGCTGCATTCTTTTGACAGCACTAATGCCTGAACCATTTCTCTTAACCTGCATTCTGTTACATCTTTCCACCCAGCTTCACAACACTTTGTCCTTAATTGTCTAGGAGCTAGTTGCTGCTTCTCTGCACAACCCGCCATGCTACACTGTCAGCTCTTACTCCTGCACAGTAGCATTTCTACATTTTAGATCATTTAACCTGCTCACTAAAGCCTTCTGCAGAAACTCCACCCTCACCCATTCCCACAACAACTCTCAACTCATATTCTCCTGCAGGCACAAAGTCTCTCTCTCCTCACTTTCACTTCAATCAGTAACCTTTTCCATTCTTAGTCTGCTTGGTTGTTGCTTTGCTCTTCCTCAATCATTTTTTCCTGATACTTCCATTCTTTCTGCAGCCTTCTGTAACTGCAGAAGAGAACTAAATTAGCAGTGGAAGCTAGCCAGTCCCAGGGAGATGAAAAATCTTTTAATTCTGAGAACTGTTCTACATATTGCCCAGATGGTCTCAAAGTGCCGTATTTCAGGTGTGGTAGGACTCCTGCACAAGACATTTAGCTCTCTGCTTGGATGCAAACTCCAGGCTTCTCAGAGGGACATCTGAACCAAGTCACTGGTGCCCTCTTTCTTCTGAGAGTTAAACAGAAGATTTATTCCTCTCAACTTGAGGTAGAAGAGGATGTGTATGCCAAAGTCAGAGTTCAAGTTTCCAGCAAGCAGTATGTAACATTCAGGACCTAGATATTAGAAAATTCCAGCATTTAAACTGCTTAATTTCATCTCAAGGAAGCTATTTTTACTCTTCTTTCTACCTTGAGCAGATAACTCTTCTGAATGAGCCATCAATGAGTCATCGACATTTCAGGATTAAATCAAAGCAATTAGGCCTGCCTTTTCCAGCTGATTTTCATTAAGGTAACATGGCAACTAGACAAAGGTCAGTGCCCTGTGAGTTTCACTTGATTCCCCTAAAAGCAAGCAAAGGATGAACTGAAACAAGTAAAACGGTGCAGAAAAATTACATGTTGTGCGTCAATAGATATATGGAGTCAAAACAAGAGACTGAGACTACTCTCATTCTGTTGCATACCATGTAATACAAATTCTTCATATTTTGATCATAGCTCAATTGTCCTAGAAATGAAAAAAACCACCACCACTAGGTGTCATGTCACAGGTGCCCATGGAGAACTAAAGATTTATGACAGAGATCACTGGAGGACTCACCTGACATCTCTAAGAACATCACAAAACTCTAGAAATGCTGGTTAGAAGGAGCAGTAGAGTTAATCTGGTGCACCTTGAAATATGTCATGTTGCCACACCATGTTTATTTTCATGTAGCAAAGCCAGGACTTCTTCAGCTCAATGTCCAAAACCTACAGAAATGCTTCATTTCCAGAATGTACTGGTAAAATCAAAATAAAGTTTTCAAAGCTACCCATGAACTTAAGGACTTGAACACATAACTGACCTACCACAGTGAAATCAATTTTTTCCCCCGAGATTTGAGAAGGTGAATTTTAGCTCAAGTTACCAGAAGCTGAGCACACACAGTCAACATCCTTACAGTCCAGAGCATCAGTAGCTCATTCATGTGTCTACCCATTCTGGGCACTTTCTGTGCCTAGTGAGGTTACTGCGGGGAATGGGGAAACAGGACTGGGGTTTTGATAGAGAGCCTAGAAGAGGCGGTGCATTGAAGGCAGACGGGAGGTATACAGTTATCTAACCAGTCAAAGAAGTGATGAGAAAATAACAACACAAATTGCCTTGAGACCCTGTGATTGGAACGTGTGGTGAGGTAGGTGTTCCACCTCTGCTTGTCCATGTGCTGATATAATCACAGTAACTGTCATGGATCTGCAGCTGAGATCTAACAGAGAATCTGTAAAATATGAACCTCTAGGAAATAATTCACACCCAGTTGCTGAAAAATCCAACTATTGCTGATCGTATTTCTGGTTACAGGACAGCATTTTGCACACTTTCATGGCATTATAAACCAAAACATGCTACTGTGATGCCTATGCTCTTCTCACATACTTTCCTCTCCTTCTATTCCCCACAGCATTCACTGAAGGAATAAGGCAAAACACTTATGTGAGAATAAAACTGCTGTTATTATTTTTGCCAAAATTTATTTTACAGGAGAATACATTGAATACAATGAGAGATGAAAGCGTGCAGTGAATGCAGAAGAGATGAAGGGGTTAAGAACAAATCAGGATGAAAAAGACTGGGCCAGGCTGAGAATGGGTTTGCAGGTGGGTAAGGATGACTTAACTACAAGATAATACCTTTGTGGTGATCTTTTAGCTCTCCCTCAAGAAAGAATAAGAACAGCAGCAAAACTCAAACTCAGTATTCATAGTGCTGCAGCCTTTCTCCCTGTGACTAGAAAATGCAGTGCACCACCATAGCTGCATTTGGATTCATCCCTGTCATTTTTTTATTGAGCCTTAGGCTTTGAAGCAGAAAGCAGATCCAAATAGAACTTTGTTCCCTCACTTCTCAAACAAAATAATCTGAAAGCCTTATTTTAGTGCTGCAAAGGCTTCCTAAGTCAGTCAGCTTTGGCACAGTGCTGCCAGCTGACAGGTGGAAATGTTCATTTTTAGAGGCCTAAAGAGAAGGAGACATTTGTTAAATATTGGCACAGCAATGGGGCAAGTGGGTGAGTTTATACATGAGGTTTATGTGGAGTGGGAAATTCAGAAGATCAGATTAGATAACCAAAATGAATTTAAAGTTGATCTACGGGATCTTGGCTCTCTTCAGTAGAAAGTGTTAGCAAGGAAGAATGAAGAGACCTCTGCAGAGGTCTTGTGAGCTGGTGGCAGTGTTACCTGGCTCCCACAACAGTCCTATGGCACTCAGACGACAGGTGCCTGACTCTGTAAATCCCTGCAACTTCCTATTCAAGATGTCACCGTCCACATCCTGAGGCAAGGAGTATTCAGAACAGGAACACAAGCTTTTGAAGAAAAGGGCTTCTCAGTCCAGGGGTCTCTCTCTCTCCCTTCCTGTAGCTCCTGGGACAAAGAAAGCTCCTATCATGCAGCAACCTGCTAGGTGCTTTCTCTGTGGAAGACGAACACATCTCTGCCTCTTACTTTATTTTCTTGAACAGGAATAGTGTGTCCATAGTTTATGATACCTACAAATTCATTTCCAGCAACTAAACACCTCATGTCCCCACTGATTTCCAAGCGAGCTCAAAGCATTCAGCTGATCAAGTGTATTAAAATCAGCACAGAAACTAGGATCCTGGAAAGAATCTTCTGCTTCCAAACTCTGCATTAGCTGCTTTAGTTGAAAAGCAGCAATCACTGTTGCAAGCCTGAAGATTCTGCAAGAAGTAATGACTGCTTATCATGTACTTTGAACTACATGAATTCTGACGTTTCAGGTATTACTCGCATAATTCAGCAAAAATTAAGTTAAACTAAAATTCTTAGCAGTGAGAAATAGGAGTTCACATCTAAGGTTAGTTGAAACGGTGATGATGCATTACCAAAGTAATTTCTTATTTTCCTTGTCTAAATTCTATAACACATTTTCTGGTTCCCAAATCTCTATTTGCTCCAGTGGCTGACTCGGGAGGATAAGTAACTCTCAGGAACTGCAGTAACTCTCGTGCCACTGTATGGTCAGTGCTTTCTGACCACCTGGGGTTTGGGACAATGCAATCACATTGGAAAGATTCACCATTACATGAATAGCAAAGATAATTCCGTGCCACTGAGGAAAATACAAAGAATCTAAATCTGGTCAATGAACTTACTGATCTGCAAAACACCTTTCCCAAGAGCAACAGGCAAGTTCAGCAATCACAACACAGGAACGTATTGTCGCGCTGTTAATGTACGTATTTGTTACTCTTGATAAGCAGAAGCACCTAGAGCATCTGTCAAGTACCTAGAGGTCCACAGCGAGATTCTAACAGTTCCTGCATTGAGGCAGGAGAAATCAGGTTGGTGCAATAGGAAGCAGTACAGCTAAATGTGGTGTATACAGCAAGGAGGAATCCCTGTATCATCTAAATGCAGGTTGTCGCTGACCGCTTAAGTTGCTTTGATAGAGTTGCTTCACACCTTAATGGCTACTT
The DNA here is from genome assembly GCF_000696875.1 of Nestor notabilis. Classification (NCBI taxonomy): domain Eukaryota; kingdom Metazoa; phylum Chordata; class Aves; order Psittaciformes; family Psittacidae; genus Nestor; species Nestor notabilis. Next base: position 12,437 of record NW_009934419.1, read on the forward strand.
TATGTTTCGCATAGCTCCACATCTTCCCACATAACACACACCTGCTTAGGAACAAAGCTTAGCACTTCTCTACGTTTAGACTTTCAGAGCGGCCCTGGTGAAACCACCACTAGCCATCTACCCTCAGCCAGTGATTGCTTTCAAGCAAGCACTCCACAAAGGCAGGGACAGCAGGGTTCCTTCCAGAACATCCTCCAACTCCTGTGTCCTTGTCCCCACTTCACTTCAGTGAGTCTTTTCTATCACCCAGCAGGATGGGGAAGCTGCAGAGGCATCACTGCTTGTAATTAGAGAAGGACAAAGTCCAGGACCACTATTCACACCAGTTTTCTTTTACCCCATCCATCTTTTCCACCCCCAAGTGACTCAGTGCAGATGCCTGTGGACACTTTACCCGCACTTTAAGTGACACCCTGTGGTTGAGAGGAGGAATTACGGGTGACCATTCCCTCAGTGACACTCTCCCTAAGGTTTTGTGACATTAAACACTGAGGCTGAAGCCTAGTGAGTCGCAGACAGTCTTAGGTGTTCAGCGACTGGAAAGAACAACCTGATTCCACCTTCTCCATCAGGGTTTCAGATGTCATCCTCCTGAAGCTTGGCTGGCCCTAAAACGGGTTTTAAGGCAGAATAAAACAATAAAACCCACTTCTACAAGGAAGTAGCCGCACTAGATGAAGGTGGGTGAGAGTTTTCCTCTCATTTTGGCACTGTGAGATGAGGATTTCCTGCTTGGTCTCTCTTTGTAATGTATTTCATTCTTTCCCTTCCCCATATGTTCCTCAGCCATTCCCTCTTCCACTCCTCCCCTGGCCTCAGAAGCACACGATTTTGCTAGTGTCTAATTCCTAACTTGTGGGAAGAAACTGAACCTCAGTCCATCTGTTTGCCAGCTGGTACTTGCTGTCAGCTTAAACAACAGCTCACTATCTCATGCATGTTACAAAGAGGTGGATGGGGCAGTTTCCTCAGAGAGAGGCTCATAGAAGCCTCCAAAATAATGCGTGCAACCCTGTTTGCTGACCCTCCTGAAGGCCACAGGTTAAGACCCCTCTCCAAGACCTGTCATTACCCTCTTGCTGTGACAAGCCACTTTCCTAAGCAATTCTGGGTGATGATTCCTCTGCCATAAGTTCAAGGTCACCACCCTGGAGGGGTTAAGCCTGGGACTGAGCCTCCTGGTACTGCTGTGAGGTCTGCTTAACTTCGGCAGAGGATCAGATGGGCTTGGTGGAGAACGTTGGCAGCAATTCCTGGCTCTGGAAGTCTGCCTCAAAAGTCAAGCCTAAATTTAAGAGAAGCTCAATCAGCTACAACAGGATCATAGCAAACCCACCCTGTAACTTACTAGTGAAGAACAAAAACACTAATCAATGTTTAATTGGCTGCAAAAAAGGTCCCTGAACGTGACAGAAGTAACATTAATAATCTTCTTATTTTACTACATGGAATTAACTTGTATTCTGTGCTTAATAAAGAAATCACACATTTCACAGCATGATAGTAGCAGCAGAAAGAAAGATGGGTTCTCTCCATTCCTTCTTTTAAATATTGTTTTCAACACTCTTCTTCCGCACTGCAAAATCCGAGCAATCTCTTACCGCAAATTATGCTTCACAATGGAAGGAAAAACACAAGAAAAACTTGAGGAAAAAAAAACAATAAAGCCTCTACCATCTGTGAAATCAAGAGCCTCCCAGTCCTGCATTTGTGGAAGAATTTAGCCTAAACTGGCAAGAGAAAATGAACAAAGATGGTTGACATCTTAATCTGGATACAATACTACTGGAGTCAAGCTGGCCTAATCAACTGCAGATTTGGTCTCCTCCAAGAGAAGATCTACAAGCTTAAAAATTATATTTTATTTCCTCTCCCAGAATTCCACTTTTGCCCTTCTTTTCCCTCTGCTGTGTTTGTTTAGTTTCTCATCTGTTACGTACTTCTGACTCCTTAGCTGAAAATGATGTGTTGGTCACCCCAGGATGTCTAAAACATGGCTTCTGCAAGACTACAGATACTGTTTGGGCTTTTTTTGTGTTTGCTTGTTTTTGTTTGTTAATGTTTTTTAGTATTGTGGTTTTTTTATAATCTTTTTTAATGAGTCCATAAATACAATAGGCTACAAAACATTTCTACTTATCCCAAATCTCCTTCTATCATTAAACAGTCCAGTGGAATTAAAGCCCTCTGGACATCTAACAAGGTTACAGAAAAAATATGAGGTGGTAGTAGTTCTAAAGCTTCGTGGTACCTTCCTGAGTCTGAAAACACGCAGGCATTGCATAGCAAAAAGAGGAAATTGTGTATTTGATCTTTGAAACTCTTCTTTCAGAAATGTGTTTTAAATATATAAAGAGCCCTTCCACCCAAATGGCAGTGCACTAGAACTGCTTAGCATCTGCTGTCTCTCAGGCTAAGATACTACCTCTTATGTTGTCCTTTTCCCACCCCACACCTCAGCTGCATCTCCTCATGGCATCCAGCTGTACCTTCACTCATGCTTACAAGGCTGTGTTGATGGGTGATTTATTTTTCTCTCTCTCCAATAAAGATGAAAGGCCACCAGAGCATAAAGGGTCTCTTTCTTTTACAAAGGGACTTAGCTTTCAAAAAGGCACCCTTTAGAAATCAAACCAGAATAATCTCTGAAGAAAAAGTAATGTGAATGTGATCAACAGACGTGCTCAAGACACTAAAATACACAAGATAAAACACAAGTGAAAATGTTAATTGAGCCTCTAGGCTAGCTGCTTATAAAAGTGCACATTTCTGTAATTATCAGGACAGGTCTTACCCATATAGTTTGAGTAAGACTTGGTGAGCAATGATTTCCAAGCAAGGCTCACGTTTTATATGCAAGCTGAAGCCACCACTCCAGAGAACTCTGAACAATAATTAATCAGAAAGAAAAGTGGCAGAGGTTAGATCTTGATAAAAGAATGTCTGGTTAACCTATGAAAATTAGCTCTTTTGCACTTTTAAAAATTAAATAATCTCTTTAACCCCTTTCAAAAGAGGCGGGGTGTGCAAAACAGAAAAGCTATTAATTTACTTCTTCACCCTTCCCTCAAGCATGCAAAATATTATTTTGCCTCTGTTCAAGGCAAGATATCAAAGAACTGCAGGAATTTTTCTTTCAGTGTGGAGTAAACTATGTCAACAGGTACAACTTGTGCCATTGGCTCTTCCTCTGATGTTCATCTGTGTGAACAACAGCCCAGTTGCTAAGTCACCAGTCCTCTCCAAATCATTCTCAACAAGGCAATTGGTTATAGGGCCACCAAGGAAAGGGTGGTGTACACCCCCTCAGAGGAAAAAGTAGGGAAGGAGGAACCAAATCCCCATCAGTGCAAGGTTAGCAGTGCTTATGTGCCTGGTTTTGGCAGCATAGTCTCTGGAGAAGATGAGGATGCTTTTTGCAATACCCAAAGCACTCATCTAAATTGGCTATCTCAAACAAAGAGCTTTGCTCTACTGCAAGGGGGTGACAGGATTTGCAGAGCGGATGTTTGAGCTATAGAAACCTTTTGTTCCTGTTGATCACAAAACCAGTCTGACCTCAATCCCCAGGTGTGCGTTCAGTTCAGCTCAACAGACACCCAGGGATGAATTCAGCTGCCTAAACACAGGCATCATATCATTTGTCTTAAGAGTATCTGCAACGCCTTTGTGGCTTGGAAGACAAAGCACAAACCTTCCCAAGGCCTGGCCCTCTGGGACAGGAACTAGATACCAAGTAAAATACCCCTGGACACATCAAATGCAACTAGCACTTCTGCATGGACTAAATTGATCTGTACATTTAGACTGAGCTGAGTGACTCCCTAAGGCTTCATCCCCTGTGTCAATTAGAGTTCCACTATCTTGTATTAAAGCTCAGATACTTAAATTAGCTGTTGATACCTACTTGGAAATACCTACATTTGTGTGTCTTAATCTGCAGGACCACTTCTTTGCAAGCAGCAAAAAGTCTCATTACGGCACATTTACTGAATTAATCAAGCTTCAGGATATCCTAATAAGTGAATTAATCTGTTTCCTACAATGAGAATAAAAGCTTCACACTGTCAAAGCATAAACACATCTAGAGGGCAGCAATGATATTGTCATCTTTAGCTAAATATAGAACCTGAGCAGAGACAAGTGTACAGCCACACACTGCACCAACACATACATTTCCCCACCCCCCCCCTTTTTTTTTCTGCTTTGAGAATAATACATAAGCTTTGCTGCAAAATTGCAAAGTTGTAAGTGTATGGCATCATTTTCAGATCCCTGGTCAAAGAACATTTTGCCTATATTCACAAATCACACTGCAGGATCACCAGATCTTGATTTGTCAGCATGACTTTATTTCCCTAAGAGGAAGAAAAAACCCCACCAATATAACAAAGTGTCAGAGATGAAAAATACTCACAGGCTGACAGATTTTGGTTTATGAATCCAGCTGAAACTTATCTGAGTCACTCAGCAGTTCCCAAGAGACACACAGAAAGACAGACACAGGCACAAAATCACCACGGGAATTTTTTGCAGTTAGAATGGAAATATTATACGCAAATAGTTTATTCTATAGTAGCAAAAAAGAGGGGATTTTTTTTTATGCACCAGTTCTTATTCTTTTTTTTTTTTTTTACTCAAATACTCTTTCATTAAATTTTGCTGGCATACTGCAGGGTTTGATAGTATTCCCCATCCGAGCACACAGGGGTTCTAAGTTAGACAGAGCGAACATGCATGCAAAAGCATGACAGTTGACAAGATGGGTAGTCAGGGTAAGTCCATCCAAAGCCTTTGATGAGCTGATCTGTGAAGAACCTAGTTGTTGTATTTTGTCTTGAATTACATATACTATGTGCACAGAGACCACAATAAGGCGCAGAAATAGCCCTGTAAGTACCAGAACTTGGGCATCCTGGTTTACCATGGATCAACACCTTGCACCTGACTCAGTCTGGTGTAAATTTTTTATATAGTTCGAGCGCTTCCCAATCTGGATATCTGGATTTTCTAGTGTCTACAATGCAAAAGCTTTTGCCTACAGGGAATGCTACAGGGTTCATTCCCTCAAGCTGATGAGCTATGTTTAGGAAACTGGTAGGAACTTGGAATCTTTGAGAGCTTCATTTCTAAAAACAAACAAAAATAATCACAGAAATTGATCCACATTAGAATGACAAATATACCCAAAGCCATACAAAACCAAAGATACGCTACAGTTCCGAAAAGGTGTCAGCTTGCGAACACGGTATTCATGACAGTATAATAAATAGCTGAGTTATGACCTAGAACTGGATAAGCCCTCAGCAGAGAAAAGGCATCACACGGTGCTTTTTCTAAATTTGTCTGAAATCGCTCTCAAAAACATATCAGTACAATATTACAGATCATCATTTCTCCCTTTGCCTTAGCAAAATGCAGAACAAACCAGGACAAAATGACACGTCCTAGGCAGAAATCTTATGCTGATCCAAGCCACTTCACTATCAGACCTTCATTTTGTAGCTGTTTATTCACCTCTGAAATTTGCAAGATTGATTTTCCATTTTTTATCAGTTGTCTGTGCTTATTTTATTATCTGCACAGTCTCGGGTTCAAACATGTGAAGTCTCATTACAAACGGCACTCTGGTCAACCCACAAACTAACATGGTGAAATCATGCAAATAGAAGGAGTCAGACCGTGTCAGTATTTGGCCATCCCAAACTATGGATGTGATCTGAATGTACTTCCAAACAAAACAACAACAAAAAAAAAGATTACACCTCTGTATTTGAATCTTAACCTGCTGTCCTACTGCTTTCTTAAGCTTTAATCACCAACTGCTAACTCCCACAAGCTACTGATTTTATAAGTTGACTCAACTCTTGGTGTGGTCCTTCCCTTTCTTTTCTGCGCCACAACTTGGAGCAGTTATGTAGATGGAAGAGTACAAGATCAACTGAAAGCCATACATACAGTGGCTTCATTTCTCTATTGCAAGCTACATACACTACTACATCTGGGCACTAGTATGCATTACCAATCAGTCCTGCAAACACACATTTTCACAATGTGACTACTCACATTTTATGTTGAAAGGAGGAAAATGCCCACTTCCCCAGACTATGATAAAATAATGCATCAGCATTGCAAAAATATATTTTCATCGGTCTTTAATTAACATGCCATTCTTATAAAAGCAATGGATTTAAGAAAATTTATTAGCACTATGCAAGCATTAGCCACCACTGAGAAGGGGAGGAGCAGGGAAGAACTTTAAATGAGGTCACTGATGAACTACTAAAAGCATTAACAAAGTTCATAAAAATAAAACAGGGTATTGGAGATTTTTTTCCTTCCATGCATGGGAAAAACACTTAAATTCTCTCCACTGTGATTACGATATAAACAAGAAATAGTGCATTTCTTTTTATGTTTTTTTCTTCCTTCTTTCCTTTTGGAGAAACAAAAATAAGGCAATGCAAATACCAACATCCCCCTCTAAAGAAAGGAAATGGAAAAAATACCCGCCATACTTCTTTGAGGTACCTTTTAGGGTCCATTCTGATACACTTGCTCTTGTCTGAGCTGTCCTTAATTCTCAGAAATTTTCTCCTGAGCTCAACTGAGACCGCAAAGGTAAGGACTACCTGCTATAATCAATGACAGCATAACCCAGCCCTTTGCATGTGCCCACCTATTTTATTGCAAAGATCTTAGGTCAGAGAATATAGGGTTTGAGGATGATCTTGCAGTTCTCTGAAGTAACCTCCTTACTCTGCTCAAAGTTAGGGATGACAGAAGCTGGTCCCTAAGAACAAATCTGGAAGAGGGCTTTATTTTGCATAGCAAATACACAGAACTTTCATCTGGTTATCTTACCCTTAATACTTAAAGCTGGGGAAACAATAAATTCATTTTCAATTAGTTAAAAAACAAGATCTAAGATGATAGGGTCATTCTTTATGGGACTTATTAAGAATGCTAACCCCACAAAATTAACACTACTGAAAATTAGACTACTGACACCTGAGCAACAGTTCAGAGTGAAACACGGAATAAAATGTCTCCACAGTCAACAGCACACTGAGTAGTCAGTGACAAACAACTGGGTACACATATTTCAGACTAATATCTTAAAAACTCTTAACAAAAAGTCCAATCAGTATTGACAGATAAGGAAAAGGAAATGAGTGCCTGGGTCCAACAGCCTGAATAATAAATTTTTAGTGAGTCATCACGATTGTTTACCTCTAAGACTAAAGCATCAGTTCCAAGAGATTGCTAAGGAGCCCCCCTGCTCCCTTGCTTTGAATATTATTTGCCTTAGAATATCCTCTACTGTTTCCCTTGCAGTAGTGATGCAGCCAGTCCAGTCTCATAAACTGATGAAGTTACTTAACAGATTCCAGATCTCAGCCTTCTGTTAGATACAACTTCCAGCCCAGTTTGTCCCCCTGTTCATGCAGCCAGCCTCTCAAAAGGGAGAGTCCTTGCACAACACAGCTTTTAGGCATTTAGAGTAAGTACTTCACAAGCAGAAGGATCTTTAATTATCCAAATGGCTGAAACACTGCTACAAATACATTCAGCTGCGCATATCTATACGTGAGCAAGCACATAAAGCACAGTACACCCTCCTTAGATTGCAGAGCATATTTTTGCCCAGATGTACCTAAATACACTTAAGTAAAGAGGAATCTGTGCTTTTGAGAAATCTGCATCATTCCAGGCAGGAATTTTGAATATACAGGCTGTAATGTAGAAGAAATGTTGATTCCCAGGAAAACACTTTTTTTTTAAAATGGAAAATATATTTTGGATCTCCCCAGGCACTTTCTCAACACCAGATCTGTGGGAGAAGGAAAGGAGTTTGTACTCACTTGTGGTGTTGTATTTGATCCCATTGAAGAACTCAGGGCAGGGTCTCTCTACTAGTTCCCCCGCAGAGGTTCTGGGCCAGCAGGTCCCAATCTGATCAGTGGTGGCATTGCAGTACAGACCTTTTGCATTAAAAAAAGGAGACAGAAACGGAAAAAAGAAGCAGTTTAGAGAGCACAAAACCGACACACTTGCATCACAAAGCAAAGTGAACCTTTGCACTTATAAAGCTTTTCCAAGCCCTCCGCTAGGTAATGTTTCCTACCATCAAAGCCTAGGAAAGGGATAGAGGAACTCTCTAAAAAAGTCTCTTGTAAACGATCCAGGAGGCTGCAGTTGACATCAAATTCTTCTAAGATGAACTGAGATACGGTCACGTCCATTATTCACCCTGGGACTGCTGGACTGGATCAGGCTCCTTGCCCCTTTTCTGTTTGGGGTTGTTCCTTTTTTTGTCCCCTCTCCTTTCTTCCTTTCTGGAAACAAACGAACACCAAGCTGCGGACACCCTGCAATCTTCTGTGTGCGAGCTGCTCTTCCTCCCAGCGTGCTGACAACTTGGCTGAGAGTCTGCGTCTGGCTGTGCAGTTCAACCCTCTGAGCTCTTCTTTCCTTTAAAACAGCAGCTCAGGAACCAATGGGATCACACTGAGCCCAGAGTAAGGGGCTTGCGTCTCTTAGCCAGCTTCTCTGGTCTAGCAGCTCTCCAGTGCCGCCTCACATTGCCAGACTGTTGCATTGCTTTCTCTCCCTCCCTCTTCTCGCTCTCTCTTCTCTCTCACACACACATGCACGCACACACACATGCAGAGACGATTTTATTGTTAGCTTCGGGGATGAGCACTTTTGCAAAAATACTCGCTGCAAACTAGAGCCAGGGAGGACAGGAAAAGCCATCAGATGAATATAACTCCTCTGGCTTTTTGCGAAGCAAAGCAATTCCTGACTTTACTGTGTGGAACTGAGGATGAGCAGAGATGCTTGGACAGGGAGGGGGAAGAAGACACCCAGTCCAGTAGCTGCAGTACTGGATCCTGAGCAGTGTTTGACAAAAGAGAGAAATAATAAAAGCTGGGATGAGGGAGGCATCAGAACAAAGGAACCTGGAGTAATGACCAACAGAGTGAGGAGAGCGAGAGAAGGGTTGGGAGCACAGCCTGGGAGAAGCAAGGCACAGAGACATCTTTCTGCCACTCATGCCAATGGGATGGGGTATACAGTAGAGTAGGGGAAGGCACAGAGAGCAGATGACACCTTTGGAGTGAAGGATGGACCACTGAGGGGTCAAGGAAGAAAAGCATGGCCACTGTCTCATTTTCCAGTGGCAGGAGGGAGCAAGCATTTCAGGAAGGATGAAGCACCAAGGCTGAGGAAGAACTTCTAAACAAGGAAACCACAGTGTGGGGAGAGACAGAATAGCAAAAGGCTTGATATACTGAAGTTGTTATGGAACAGGATAAAAAGGGTCTGGGAAAGGGGAAAGATGAGAAGTTTGGAGGGAGTTCCCGAGAGGGTTGGTCATCAACTGGGAAATCAAAACTCAGTACAATGGGAACTGGGTGAAGTTCTGCACTCTGGGACATGCTGGAGAATAGTTTAGACCTAACTAGTCTTTCTGTGTTGTTAAATCAGGATATGAGGAAATTTTTACAAGAAAGTGTCAAAAACTTGCTAAGGAGGATCATCTAGGATCACGGATTCAAAAGGCTTTTTCTTAGGAAGTAAATAGAAAACTGACTTCTAAGGGAGAAAAACAGACAAGTATATATGTTGCAGCAGAGATTGATGCAGAAACAGAAGGTAAGGACAATAAAGAAGCTTTGAAGAAAGAAGAAAGAAAGGGTTCCAGGAATGAACTCCGGTTTTACAGTCTGTGTTCAGCTTTAGACAGGACATAAATCTTACACTGAGTTCAAAGTAGTGGTATAGGGCTTCCTATAAAATCCATCTCCCCACCTGCAATGGCCTGGACTTTCCCTTTACTCATATTTAAGACTGAAGGGCTTCAGTCTTTATTCTTAAGGACTGAAAGAATTGTGTTATCCAAAGAAAGGAAAAAGAGGGGGGAAAAAAAAAAGAAATCCCTAGGTTAGAATGGCAAATAAATTAACAGCATGCACTGATGAGAGAACTGGCCAGGATGCTATTTTGCCATCTTGGAATCTGGAGATTTTTTAACATTTTCTGATTACAATGGGGGAGAGGGGAGGAGTGCCACTGTGGTGTTTTTGTTTCAAATATTTAAAACCCCACAAAAATAACAAGTGTCCTAAATCCCTAGGCAACATTATGTTCTGAGGCAAGTGAATACATGTCTCCATTTCTGTCTCTGGAGCCATGATCTCATCCCCAAGTGAATATTCGCAAAATTTCAACCCTTCAGCAATCTGCATTTCAACAAGTTGACCCTTGTCATCACCAGATATCTTTGTGCAATGCACCTCTAATCTCAAAAGGCAACAGAGAACATTTATATAGCATCATTCACACACAACCACCACCAATATACTGGTTGTCTTTAAACAAGGCTTTGAGAAGAAAACCCTATTTCTTGAGCTTTCAAGTGCAGGGGATAAAGGGTGCTCTAAAACTCTAAGTAATTAACAGACATTTGTACCTCAAAGTATCTTTAATTCTACATTTTTAAGTTTCTTTGCTTCTTCCTGACAGAGTAGTTGAGTTCAGAAAATTTAATTTTGTTCCCCAAGCAGAGCCTCTCAGTGATAGCTGTGAGATCTTCTCAGAAGACAGCATCTCTAAGTGCCCAATGGCATCACTGAGCCCAACAGCCATTTCTATTGAAGCAAAACTGATCAGTGAGGAGGGCACTTGTCCAGGATGCTGATAAGATACATTTTTTCTGCTTCTGCTGCCTCTCTGTGGGTGAAAAATCACATAGCCTGGCCAAAAGTCTTCATTTCTCACCTACTGTCTGCCTTGTCTGTTTTCTCACACTATTTGTGCAGCACCTACTACACTGGAATCAAAAACTTGGCTGGAGGCTTTGGGCACTAGAATTTTCTGAATCTTTGGAGGAATGAATCATTTCATAAATTACAAAAAGAAAGATGGTTTCCAAAAAATCACTATTTTTAACTTTGGTAAATGTTTCATGTTCTTAAATGTTGCCTTGTATTTTCCAGCGTAAACACTTGCAGATTTTTCAAATGGTTCAAATATTAGAGTTGAACACTAACCTGGATTTCACTTAAAAACTGTTCTTTACAGTGGTTAACACCCAAAACAAATGCCCCAAATTAAATTTTCTTCTCCCCACCCCCCACCCCCCCCCGGATTAGGAGAATGATTTCTTCATTTAAGTGAGAACAAGAAAACCTTCCATCTAAACTGATTATTCTCTCCATCCTTCCAGTTCAGGCAATTTTAGAAACTCAGAGGCAGTATGTATCACACAGATAATACTACTGCATTACATATATTTAACAACCAAAAAAACCCACCCCAAAAATAAATACAGAGGTGATGAACAAATTGTCTAGGAGTACGTCTGAATGAAGAAAAAATTTATTGTTCCTCAGTCCACAGATTAGAACCATTCTTTAATAGGCCCTTCCCAGTTCTACTACAACCTCTTGCTGAAAAGCTACTTTCGCAACTTTCCCTGGGTACAATTAACTACTTAGTGAAAGTTTCCCTCTGTCTGGATCCAGTCAAATCCTGACCATGTCAATTTGACTTATTTGATATGAAAATGTTTCTCTTTATAAAAGAAGCAAATGCAATTAAATGAAAGATTGACAGAAATATTGTAGCTGCTGACACTGCTGATTGATTGCTGATGCAGTACCCTTTCATGATGCATTTGATACAAATAACTACTAGATCTTGCCAGGCAGTCAGTAGAAAAGATCTGCCTTAAAAATTACTGAGCAACCCAAGAAAACTAGTAATTGCACTTGGCAGGCAGAAAAACTTTGTCAACTTAAAAGTGGGCTTATTCTTACGTGGTGGTATTCATTGGTTTGTCTGGGTGTGTATGCAAGACATATGCACAACTGATTTATATAAGAACATCTGAATATGCAAAGTTATGGAAGTGAACAAAACAGACAAATAAACATGTAAACACACACACAGCTCAGCAAGCCTCTTTTACAGAAGAGATATTGGAAAGTGACCTACAGCTCTTCCAGTAAAGGAATGAGCTTTGCTCATAAATGGAATACAATATTCCCTGGTAATGGAAATCTTTATATGCCAGCCCTTGCACCACTGTTACACAGCTGGTTTCTCAATCTCCAACCCAACCCAATTGGTAGAATTAGCCAGAGGACAGATTTTAGTTTGCCCCACTAACAGTGACTAACAAGGATGACACTGTGCTGTTTAACCAGCAACACCAAAACCCAGACTCTATGCAAACTCAGGCACTGTTTGTGTGGGGTGGCAGCACTACTAGAAGTAGCTGATTGCTCCTTGGCTGTATGTGCTAGAGGCACGTCTTCTCCTCAGACACTCAACCTCCACCAAATCAAAAGACTACTATATATTTCAATACCCAAGATGGGTACGGGGGGTGGGGGGTGGGAAGAAGTAAAAAAAACCCCAACCCAAAAATAAAAAAAAAGCAATCATCAGTTCTCTTCTTATTTCCCTTCCTCAGAGAAAGAAAAGCCCACTGTACCACATTCAGCCTTCTTTTCCCACTGCAGTGACTTGTTTCATCACCCAGGTTCTCTATCCATTGACGTGAAGAGTTCGCGCCTTCCAGGCACAGTGATCACCCATCTCTTCTGTTATGAAACACAAACTTGAGGATAAGAAGTGCACATCATTTATCAAACAACCTGATTACACTAATAATTTTCTTACTTCAGTTTTGCTTACTTTCAGGACTTTACCTTACCAATATGAAAGTATCACATGGAGTCATGGTCCAAATATTGGCTCTTTACATTTCTTCCTTTTAGTCCAAGTAGATCCACATCCATACTCATCATCTGATTTTATAAACTGCTCTGTTAACACAGCCATGGATCTGTGTTTGGAGTGTGAGATAAGCAAGATGGCCACATCCCCAAATAACTGATTCAAAAGGGTGCTGTGGTCTGCAGCCCAAGCACAATGCCATGGGGTTGAACCTCACTTCTGTCCAGTCCTTATGGAGATAATGCTGGTTCATGTGAAATGCCATGAACACTCTGTGATGTTTATCACATTCTCAGTGAGGGAAGGACTCAGATAAATCTCAAAGAAAGGATTATCTGCCCTGGTTTTGATGGAAACATGGCAAAGAGAAAGGTGAAGGAGAAGGAAGAGGAGGAGAAAGAAACATCTTTCTTATTTGTAGAAATGACATCTTCAAATCCTTAGAGGACAATCAAGAGGCAGATTTAAGCTTGATGGCATATGGAGTCATCAAGTAATTGTCCATAAAGCCCAGCTGCTCTCATTTGGACTTTAGCGTCTACCTCTGCATTTTTGTTACCTTTAAGTATGAGGCAGGAGAGTTTCAAATGGCACAGTAAGACTTTTCCCATCTCCTGTTTCTGTTTGAAAACATGTACCCCAGTAATCCTTAATTTTTGCAATGACATTTCAGCATCTGACTTTAAAGTTAGTGGGACTATTTTGCTAGGTAAGGAATGCAAGACCATATACTTTCAGGAAGGTGCTAATTTAGCAGAGTGGCTTCTGAATCATAAACCTGAAGGCCCTCCTTCTCGACATACACTGCAAAACTGATCTGACTACACTTTCAAATGCAGTGACAGCATGACCATTACCTGGTAAAATATTTCTCTTTCCTTCTCGTTCCGGATATGCTGGCAATGAATATAAACACAGTTTTTCAGAGTGGGAACAGGCCAGCCTCATACCATATGGAGCAAGACAAGTCAAGCAGTAAGAGATTGATGACAACATAACGATCGACAGTAGACCTCTGAACTACCATCAGAATGTGTATATGGCTATCTTCTCTGCTACACACACACCACAGCTTCCCACAATGAATTATACTCTGATACATGAGTAAACCGCTAAAGAAAACCACTTCTCAAATCGAGTACTACTCTTCTAACCAAAATCTGGTCCTTACTGCATGTGCTTAAGATTTACACGGAGTTGCAAATTGTTGTATGTGGAGAGGAATATCAGACATAGATAAAAACAGATCTTTGTTTCACTTGATTGACTCATTTGTTAGAAAGAGGAGACATCCTTTATTACTAGTAGTGAAATATGAGGGTAGTGAGCAAAGATAAAATTAAAAAATGCAGGTCTGTGGTGATGAATCTTTGCAGCTTCATTGATGTTAAAAAATATTTACTGTGGGTGTAAAAAGATGCAACAGCATAAATAATAAATGGCTTGTAACTACATATTCATATATTTCTTTCAGCACATTAATACACTTGTCATTCTTTACAGCTATAAAACCTGTACAAGTGAATCATGTTACGTGATACAAATGATGAGACATTGCAGGGAAATATTAGAACACACAAAAGGACCAACCTTGACACACTCATAAACTGCCAATGTTATCTTTTTTTTAAAGTGAGGTGTTTTGGATGAATGTGCAGAACACCATCTACCCTGTGAGAGCACAGAAACACTCATTCCAGAATAACTGTGGTTTTATACATGGTCAAATTCAGGGTCAGTGCTTCACAGACATACAAGAACACAAAGGACCTATTTTATATATCTATTTATGCCTGGCAATGGCCCAGTCTTCTGTTCACAGCATAAACAAATAAAAAAAAACCAATGGAGGTTAGGTCACATCTTAACAAATGATGACTATGATGGTTGTCTCATTCGTCCCCAGTGGGACCACTGACAGATAAAATGTATAGAATCTAGGGTCTTGCACTACTTTCCTCCTTAGAACACGTCAGGCAACAAGATCTATTGCATCTTATTTCAGGACACACCAGTCAAGCTCTTGCTCTCCCTGCCTCCCACCCTGCTTCATTGTGCTGACTTTCACTGCACGCTGGGAAGATCTGAGTAGTCATCCCATATGGTCTTCAGGTGGGAGGAAGCACAGAAAGAAAAGGTAGAAGGCAATAAGATCTTCAGAAGCCAGTACCCCATTTCCTCTGAAAACACACAGACACTCTGCATGATAACAAACTTTGACGTATAGGTCAGAAAACAGAACAAGATAGAAATAACATATGGTCATGTTGCCCAGAATCCCATCTCTGACAATGACCAAAACCAGATGCTTTGGAGAATGATTTAGCCCACCAACAAAACCAGCCTGTTCCAAATTGCCATAATCTAATTACTAGGGCATCCTAAGCAACCTTAACACATGCAGTAAGAGAATGAATTCTTTGGGTTATGGGTCTTGCCTTCATTGCCCAGCATATAGCACTTTAGCTACAGGATTGCAACTCATAGTTTTAAACCATCCAACTTGCACTTAATTGGGTATTTTTGAAAGGCATCAGCAGTCTGGCTTTGAGACCCTAGGCTAGTAGCTTGTGTACTCCTTTGGGCATGTCTGTCCAACCTACGTGCAAAATGCAGGACTCATAACAGATTTAAACACTGCAGAGTTGCCAGCTCTCAGATTCAGATTGCTCTGAATCTACATTTTATGAGGTACCTAAATTGCCATTATAGCCAAGGAGGATCTAAATTTCGATTCAACTGTCCAAAAATACATGTGCAGCACCATCTGAGGTATTTTAGCATATCTGAGATAGCCACAGGAGGCTGGCAGATAAACACAGGACGTAGAAAAGACCCACCCCTACTGAAGAAGCAGCTGGAGGTCAGGCATTTTGTCCTCGAGCACCTCACATGTTCTGGGACACCAATAGCTAAGCAACCAAATACAACCTCAGATGTCCACTGATTACAAGGGCTGATCAGGTCTCCTTCAAAAATTTGTATGCATGGGCACATAATCTTGAACACATAATCAGAATTCCAGCTAGCAGTACAATATCAGTGCACACTGCTCCTCTAAATGCCCATAAGAGCCTCACTCAAACTCAACAACGAGCAACAGCAAAATTTTAAGTACTTGGTCTTCTAGTAGCTATCTCCTCTCAGCTACTGGATAAGGATAATAGACTGAGCAAAAACCTTTCACAGAAGGGAAGAAGCCCACCATCAGGATGTCACTAGGGAAACTCTTTCAATATTATTACGTAGGTTTTACCCTATGTAACAGATTTTTTATTCTGTATAATATAATAGATTTTAATTTATCTGGTAGCCAGCAGGACAGTCAGCAACCACCAGAGAAAATGCCTAGAAATTAAGTGGAAGAAATCATGATTAGTCACGTCAACTTCAAGAAGTAAGACAGTAGTTCTCAAAAGCATCATTCTGTTACAGACAGTGAGGGAGGGTCCATGCACACTAGAAAGAAGATGAAATGATTAGGCATGATAATGGATTATTGCAATATTATTAGCGCCATGATAACCAAGGGAGAAGAACCTGTTGATACCCTGATTTGTGATTTGCAAAGTGGTTTTGAACTGCTACCATATGAGACTGCAGCCCCAGAAGAACAAATGGTTGAAAGGACATTATCTCTGTAGCATTAGTTTGTTCCTGTGTCTGGATTCAGTGACCCTTGCTATCTACATAATTTTGGATACCTCCTGGTATGCCTTCAGATCTCTTCCCTAGCTTGACTCACTACCTTTTGACATTTTTATTACCAGGGCCAACATTTCTGATTCTGTACCACAGGGTACCTCAGGTCTTACATAGGTACAGGCTGGATATTTGAGAGGTCCATAACAGCAGAGGGATTTATCTCACCTAATTTAATCCATCTAACATTAGGATGTCTACGCTAAGCCAGGTATCTAGGCTTTCTAACAGTCTCCAAGGAAATAGCCATTTTCAGAGAATGATGATTCATTTAATCTGGAGACAAATACTTTCTTCAAAGTCATAATTCTTATGATATTCTACTTAGTAGGATGTAATTCAGCCCAAGAGATGGTTAGATACCTTTGTATTTTAGACAGAGCTCTGCCAACACATCACATATCTGAGATGGATATTGGCGCTGTAGATATACGTTAGGCATAAATTGAAGAGGACAAATCATGGAGTGCAGCACAGTTTCAAAGCAGAAACAAAAATGCCTACATTAAACTATCTTTACAAGATAAGTGATACTAACTACTGTTCATATAGATGGTTTGATGGGCAAGAATTCCACTGAAGGCAGAGAAACTCTTCTGTTTCACTGAGCCTTGTATTACTATGAATTGTGTTGGGGAACTTTACTGTACACACACACACTCACATACTCACATACAGCAGTTTCTGAAAACAGTAGTCAGTGTGACCATAGTCACTTGTTGTGCACTGTACAACAGAAAAAACATTTTAACATCATTCAGGCCACACAGCTTAAAATTTTGCATAATAAAAATGCCCTGCTCACGTTATAGCGACACACTGTAGAATACTGAAAAATATGCATTAGGCTTATAATTAAGTTTTGTTAATTTTTTTCTAAACATGTCTATTGTTAGGGGACAATGCTCTTCAGTAAAGACTGTTTCCTTGTTCAAAGTCAGTTTCATTGAAAGAGCTCTTTGGTGCTTAAACATTGCTTAACTTTAAACCCACACCTACATTTCACTGACTTCAAGAACTCAGGAGGAGTTTGAGTGACTTGATAAATAGACGTAATTTGTTGAACTACGACTTAAATGCTGCTTTGGTTGAAATGCATACATATTTGTTCAAATGTTATGTTCTCCCTTAAATTTTATTGGCCTCGTACAAAGCTTACAGAATCTTGTTATTCTGAAACATGCATTTTAAGCCACCTGTAAACTGACTGCATTCATTTTATCGGTAAGAACTTTCACAGTAAGAATAAACTTTGGAAAACAGTTTAAAGCCTCAAAACCAATATTTTTCTGTTCTTATCAAGTGTTTAGATAAGGAAAGCTCAATCTGTAACTGTTTACATCTGCATTGGTTACAGGGGATTTTTACAAAAGCCAAGGATCAGTCCCCAAGAATTCAATGCAAAACAGTTGAAACTGAAATAAGCATCAACATTAAAATAGATTTATTTCAGCATAGATGTAAAATACATGTAACTGTCATTAAGTAAAACAGACTAGCTGATATTGTGATAGATATTTTAATAACAGGTGCAGCAAAAAATTAATCCTGGTATGGCACTTCCAATCTAATTGACAGCACAGCTGGGTTTCTTTTTTCATGATGTGTTAATTTGTTTTTTATTTGGTAAACTGCACATCTTACTGCAATGAATATTAAAGAAAGAGTTTTGGGAAAACATGTAACACTAATTAAACATTTTGTCATTCATCTACTCTCACACTCAATAGCAAAGAGAAGATAACTTCTTATCACTAAGTAAGTGCTGCTTCTTTTATGGACTTATCAAATCTTATCAACCTTTTAAAGAATCTCTGACCTCCCAGTCAGAGTAGCCATTCACAGTGTTGCTAAGTGGCAGTGATCCTAAGCAGATGTCAAACTCTGCAGACTGATGCCTGGAAAAGATACTATTTTTCAGCACTTCTTCCCTTTCCCAATCTAATAAAATCATCAGAACCATCATTTATTTATGCAGTACTGCATACAACAAGCACCCGATCATCACAACTTTGCCTTTGGGGGATATTTAATGAATAAATAATTGTTTCTGCAGAGATTTTTTCTGCAGTTATTGCAGTCTGAATACTAAGAATTACTTCAGTGAGGACCAAGTTCTCTTTACTCTCAATTCCTGTGAAGTTATTAAATACAAAACCTATCAGTTTATCCCTAAAATATTTTCCCCTTCATGAAAATAGTCCTTCCTAGACAGAAATGATGAATGAGTAAGTATTTCATTCAGGGATAAAGAGTTTGTCAAGTGCTATGGAATTCTTCTGGATCAAAGGACCGATGTAAGTAGGCTATAAGTCATCCCTAACAGGACTGTAAGTTACTACCTTTGAAATATGTAGCACATATTTCTCCGCCTGGTTTCTAGACTTGTTTGGCTCACTGCCAGAGTATTGTTGACTTCTTTTGCTTGGCCACTAGAGGGCTCTCCTAATTCTCCACTACTGCAAAACAAACATTTGAGTTTAAAAACATTACAAAAGAAGATCTGTTTGTAGTTAGCTGAATACAAACCAGCAACAACCAAAACAGGAGAGTTCACTAGTTCATATAAAGATCTGCATGTGGACGAAATTCCTTTTACTGTCCCCTCTTCTCTAACAGCAAAAATGTCACTATAGTAAGGATTTCACTGAACGGATTTCCTTTTACACGCTAGAGTATCAACTGCACAAGGGATTATGGGTTTGAGACGGACAGCAAAGTCTGTCCTCATCACCCATTCTGCCCCATACCACATCACTTCACTCTGAAATCACTGCACAACTCAATTCATTTTTTCCACTAAGCATGCATTCAGACCTCTGTCATCTGATTTCTGATTTATTTCCCCACCTCAAGACCAATTTCCATGGCTGATTCAATCTGGTTTTGAGGGAAACACTGATGGGTCAATCATCCTTTTCATATTCATGCTGCTTCTTCAAAAAGAGGAGATCATGTAAGGTTTTCCATTCTCCTGTGGGAAGAGGCATGCTATATCTACACTGCTGTGAGTACTCGCAGTCTACTGCCAATTGGGAATTACTGAAACTTGGGGGTTTTGGGGGTTTTTTTTGGTTTTTTTTTTGGGGGGGAGGGTGTTGGGTTTTTTTGTTTTGGTTTCTTTTGCTTTGGTTTTTATCGAAAGGATTGACTTAGTTAAAGCTAAATTGTCTGGTGGAAACTGAACAGTTTGTTACATCTTTTCTTAGGACAGTATTTCCAGTGCCAAAATAAGAGACAAGTAGCTTTGAGCAACCCAGAATAATCATGTGAAATGAACTTTCCATTGTGATGAGGGAAAATCAGCTGTAGAGCCCTGTTTCATTCAGTTTTGCCCCATGCCTTTGTCACTCACAGCTCAACTAAACTCTTAGGTATATCCTGAACCAAAATCTCTTTTCTCTTTTCCCTGATGCCACTAAAGTTAACTTTATTTACATGCAGAAAGTACAGCAAGCCTCACGGGAAGATGTCCACCTCCAGAAGGACACCAGCTTGGTGATTACTCACCTCTCTGAGGATTGGGAGATGAATCTGTTCTAATAAGGCAGATGACAAAACACAACCTCTCAGCTGAATTTCATACTGTTCACCCAAATACACCATACGTGGGTTGAGTAAAAAAGACCAAAATCATAAAGAGTGGAGTTTGCTGCAGGCCCTGAGAGTTCAAAAAAGGATCAAACACCCTTCAGTCACCTCCTACAGTTTTGTCACTAGCAGCTGGGGAAGGATGTGGATTTTAACATTTTCCTGCTATTGCTCCTCTGAGTTATTTTGAACGCATTTAAAAGTGAGATATAAGCCAGCCAGCCTATGACACATGGCAGAAAATACCTTCTTTTCCTCGACTTAGACATAATTTTGATTAAATAGTCCTGGCCATGATCATTTTATCCCAGATCTTTGGGAGACTCTAACACAGATAGAAAAAACTACCTATGATACTTGACATGGATTTTCTTGGCCTCTGTGACTCTGCTTCTGTTTTGGAATATAAGATTAGCTAGAGTTAGGTGGGAACATTCCAGGGGTCATTTAAATTACACTTTAATTATTTAGTCTGAATTGCATGGGATTTTCAGTTTTCCAGGTGACAGAAAATGTAGACAGAAAAAGAACAAAAGTGTAAAATCTGGAGTGGGAGTTCACATCATTTCCTAGACTTTTTTGAAATCTTCAAATTCCAGAGTGAAATACACAGTTGGGATCCTTAAATTTTAGATGTTGATTAGCTTATCCTAAAGGCCTTTATGATATCATTGGTGTATTACAGTTAATGATAATATTTCTGAGCTTGGAGCTGCTCTAGGTCATCCGCAAATGCCGACTGGAAGCTCTGGGTGAGAACATTCTGACCATGCGGATGTGCAGCAGTCTCTGCCTGAGAGCTAACCACCTGTGCTCCTCTTAACAGCCAGTGGACGAACCAGGCACACCTTGTTATAAAGTGCACATTTAAATCAGATGAATGCATAAATGCTACAACACTAGTAGTTGTCTATAAGAAGAGACTGAGGCATCTGGCTTAATTGCAGTTGCCTACATTATGTATATCTAATGTTAGGTGAGCTGAATTCTTTTTTCACTTCTGATTATAAACAAAGATTGTTTGGTTATTCCTCCAACACAATCCTGTGAGTTTAACATTAAAATTACAGTCTCCACTAAAATTGTTAGGTAAATGTTTCTCCACATCAAGAAAGCTATGGTTTAATTTGAAATAATTGATTATAGAGATGAAAGAACAGTCCATTTTACCCTTTTCAGATAAAAACTAATAACCTCCTTAAAAGAAAATTCTGATAATAAGAAGCAATCTGTAGTTTTTATTAGAAAATATCCTTTCAGAAAAACTGTACTAGTTCTTACGGTTTATGTTCCCTAAAAGTCTTTGCTTTTGGCAACATCTGTAGAAAATATAAACCAGGAGTTTACAAAAGAATTGTCTGACAGGCATGGCTCAGGCCAGTTCTCCTCTGAGTTGCAGATGATGTGGATGACATTTTCTGAGGTTTTCTCAGTTTAATAGTCTATAGAGTCTATAAAGTAGCTGTCAGTGGCAGAGAAATCTCTAGGTTCCCTTAAAAGTCAAGAGGGATCTAGTCACTGCAGTCAGTGGACTCTATGGGATGATTTCTGTCACCATAAAGAAGACAATTTATCTGACTTAAACTGGGTCAGATAAATTGTCTTCTAAAAGACTCTCTTTCTTACCATTAGCTATAAAGGCAGCCTGGGCTGACTTGCTCACTGGGACATGTCTGTACTATGAATGTCTAAACCGAGGGACAGGAATCCCATCTGTAGGGAAAAAAAATTAGGCCTAGAAAATATTTCTTGTAAAAATAGTCTCAATCAAAACCTCCACTGGGGCTTTGCTTTTGCTTTCATTTTTGTACCATTTTCCATGATGATCTTTCTTATGGCTACATAGGAATCCTGTTCCTAATCACAGTGTGCTTATTTAACGATTGGTTTTCACCAACCAGTAGCACCAACTAAGAGAAAAGTGAACAATGAATTAGAAATAACTTCCATAGTTTCACTTACACATAATTCAAACAGCATGAGTTTGGCTTTTTATTCTCTAAAACTAGACACCATTAAATTTGGGGTCTCCTGATGGATAGGCCCTGACAAACCAGATAACAGAGCCAGCACTGCTCCAAGACATCAAGTGCAATTTTTCATTTCGGTGTTATATGTACCTGTGTCCTTCTCCCCAAAATAACTACAAGGGTTTTTGAAGTTGGAAATACTCATGCAGATAATTATCTGTAATGCAGAAGAATTACTGTTCTTCATAGGAATTTCCAAAGACCAAACTAAAATAATTTAACCCAGCTGACAACTGTTCATGTTCAAGTCTGGGCACAGGCAGAATGAAAAGGTGTCTTAAATGCACCTTTAATGTGTTCAGTACCTGTAGCGCTGAGTTAGAGCAGGCGCTACATGTTCATGTGAGACTGACCTTTCTGTGATTTGCTTTAAGCCTAAGATTAGTTGAATTTGGAAACAAAGCTCCCTCGTGCTACAACACAGCCTAGTAAAACACACCATGGGGCAGCTGAAGCAATAGGTGTCTTCTTGAAATGCAGGCTAAACCTGAGGCAGCTGGACCTATACTGTATGCTTCTGCCCTAGGAGTTAAATAGCCATAACAGCACCTAATGACTTCACAAATTCATCATCTATGATCAAGCATGCAGGAAACTGTAGTCTGACCAACTGCACCAAAACAACCCATTTTGGCCATTTTCTGGACCTAGTAGGAGTCAAACTGCTCAGCAGTAAGACCTTGACATGGATGAAGAAAATGCCAGATTCATACACAGCAGTCAAAAAACACCCAGCTAATGCAAAGTGCTGAGTTTGGGGATTTTCTGCTGAATAGATTCCATTTACACAGAAAACAAGTTTCTACTTTTCATAGTTTACACTTCTACTGTTACTACAGCCTATCAGCTCAGGACTGATCCAATTTTAAGAGCATTGTTTAAGAGCAGAAAATCTCATTGAAGCCAGTGCTTTCCAGAATAAACAAAAAGGGAAGGAAGGAGGACCACAAGCAACTATAAACTCTTACTGTTTAAAGGATAAAAAACTCTTCCTTTCTGAGCATGTTGAGACCTGGAAGTGTTTATCCCAAGAGACATGCTGATCTGATTTAGCTTCTAGATACTATCACAATAGGAAAACGAATAACAATAACAATATGATTTATAACCACAACATAGACTTTGACTTTTCATTTCTGAGAAGTGCCCCAGAAAATGAGAACTCATTGATTTCCTAAAAGCTTTCATTAATGGGCTGAAACAGCAAAAATAAAGGAAAAACTGTTATTCTAGAAAACAGCTGGAAATCTATGTGTACTGAGTGTACTTGGATTTGCAGAGAGTGAGGCAAAAAAAATGAAGGTTTCCAAGACAAAGCCTTCCATTTATGTCCAGCAGAGGAATACCAATGCCTTCATGACCAATTAATTTTATCCTATGATTTGCTCCTAATAGGAACTATCCCTCTGGAGGTGCCTGTTTTGGCACACTGACTGTACCACTGGTCTGTAAAGCCTAGTGACTAGTTCAGAGGTAGACAGACACTTGGATGAACTGTTCCTCTCCAGGAAGGTCAAGTGTTTTGAGCAAGGGCCCAACAGGCCAGGAACAGATACTGCATCTTCCCTGTCCTTTTTCAATTACATACAGGCCATTCTCTTCCCTTTGGGCTTCATGCACCCTCCTCCTCTCCCAGCTGCAGCAACATAACTAGCCCTCTTATGTTTATAATGTGACTCAAATTGTCCTTTTCACTATTGATAAAAGAGGGATTTTGTTAAGTTTTCAAAGAAGCCTATCTGCACTTCAACAACCATTTCAGTTCTCAGAAGCCAGAAGTATAAATAGCCCCTACCTTCCTGACCACAAGAGGAAATAAATGTTTCTGAACTACATAAACTACACTACAGTGTGCTGACGGTAAAAAAATGGTACCTTTTCAGCACTAGATTCTTTCATTATAAATCACCGGAAACGATCTTCAGTGGTACACAAATTGTGAAAGCAGGACAGAAGCCCACAGCAGTGGAAAAGAAATGTTACGGACCAAGAAGCAAGCCATTGGACAAGAGGAAATAGCCTCAAGTTGTGCCAGAAGAGGTTTAGATTGGATATTAGGAAAAATTCTTCACCAAAATGGTTGTCAAGCACTGGAACATGCTGCCCAGAGAAGTGGTGGAGTCACCATCCCTTGAGGCATTTAAAAGACTTGTAGATGTGGCACTTTGGGACATGGTTTAGTGGTGGACTTGGTAGTGTTAGCTTAAGGTTGGACTTGGTGATATCAAGGGTCTTTCCCAACCTAAATGATTCTATGATGATTCTTAGAAATACATTTGCCTCGTTCCCTAATTGAACCCTGTAGTTCTTCTGAACAGCATCTGCCCTGGATAATTGCTATTCAGTTTATGAGAGAAACACAAAAAAATGCAGGCCAAAGGCTATAAAAAGACAAATGTTTATGATACCTTTATAGCACCGAAATCAATGTAAGCAGAGAAAAGGCCTGACTGTACAAACAACTGGAGTAGAATTAATCTCACCTAATTTCAGGCATCCACAGCAGAGGGCAAGTTCTATCCTAATTGTTTTAAAGTGTGCAAATGTCTGAATTTACTCAGAGAAGCCTCTCCCTTCATTTTCTGATTAGTTACAGCTTAAAGAAATTTATTTGAAGGAGGCTTGTTTCATTAATGGATTTAAATTTTATTTTTTTATTAATACATGGATTTTCCAAACACATCAAAAATTTTCCCTTTTGAAAAGAAAATACTTACATTTATGTAAAACCAGTTGTGGTTTTTTTTCCTCTGCCAGTAATTTTTTAAAATTAAACACATTCTTAAAGTCAAAATTTGTATGATTTGGAGTTAAAATGAATATTTCAGGAAAACATTCACCCTTCTCTAAATTGTACTGAGAGTCAGCAAATTACTCCTCTGGAATGGGTCCTAGAACAGAACGGGTAAGCTCTGGAGGGAGTTCCACCACCTACCAATGCCTGATGATTGCTTTGAAATGAATAGCCCATCAAATTATTATTGATCCCCCTGAGAGTTATTGTGTCTTCACTCTGTAGATTTTATACTCTCACTGGACTCAGCTGTCAACAGATGAATAAACTACTGAAAAATATATGTGGTCAATCATGATAAGATTAGCATAGATCGGGAAATTTCCATCTCTTCTGAGACGTAACAAAGCACCATCACCTAGAATGAAAAGCAAATTGTCTTTGCCTAAATCAGTTCCAGTGTGTAAAAAAGGAGGAGAGGGAACAAATGCCTTCTTAAAAATGGGCTGTGATAACAAGTACTTATCTGACTGTACCCTAAGTAAAACATCCTGCTGTTTTTCCTCTAGGCTGATATTTCATTTATTTATTTTTTTAATAAAAATAGACAGTTTTTTATATTTTCTGAAGGTTTTAATACACTTGAAAATAGTTTCCAAAATATTTCCAATATCTTCTAAAGTAAAAATCTTCCTAAAGGTAAAATTTGTTTTATTATAGAATCATAGAATAGGTAGGGTTGGAA